>NC_053394.1:351272304-351449598 GCF_905171765.1 Bufo bufo
CTTCTCTGGACTTCTCCAAAGCATTTGACACTGTACCACTACTGTTAGTACCACTACTGTTAGTATATAAAATGAGAATGCTCAGACTGGGAGAAAACATCTGTATGTGGGTAAGTAACTGGCTCAATGATAGAAAACAGAGGGGGGTTATTAACGGTACATACTCAGATTGGGTCACTGTCACTAGTGGGGTACCTCAGGGGTCAGTATTGGGCCCTATTCTCTTCAATATATTTATTAATGATCTTGTAGAAGGCTTGCATAGTAAAGTATCAATTTTCACAGATGACACTAAACTGTGTAAAGTAATTAACACTGAAGAGGACAGTATACTACTACAGAGGGATCTGGATAGATTGGAGGCTTGGGCAGAGAAGTGGCAGATGAGGTTTAACACTGATAAATGTAAAGTTATGCACATGGGAAGGAATAATGCAAGTCACCTGTACATACTAAATGGTAAAACACTCCGTAACACTGACATGGAAAAGGATCTAGGAACTTTAATAAACAGCAAACTAAGCTGCAAAAACCAGTGTCAGGCAGCTGCTGCCAAGGCCAATAAGATAATGGGTTGCATCAATAGGGGCATAGATGCCCGTGATAAGAACAGAGTCCTACCACTTTACAAATCGCTAGTCAGACCACACATGGAGTACTGTGTACAGTTCTGGGCTCCTGTAAACAAGGCAGACATAGCAGAGCTGGAGAGGGTACAAAGGAGGGCAACCAAAGTAATAACTGGAATGGGGTAACTACAGTACCCTGAAAGATTATCAAAATTAGGGAGATCTAATTACTATGTATAAATATATCAGGGGTCAGTACAGAGATCTATCCCATCATCTATTTATCCCCAGGACTGTGACTGTGACGAGGGGACATCCTCTGCGTCTGGAGGAAAGAAGGTTTGTACACAAACATAGAAGAGGATTCTTTACGTAAGAGCAGTGAGACTATGGAACTCTCTGCCTGAGGAGGTGGTGATGGTGAGTACAATAAAGGAATTCAAGAGGGGCCTGGATGTATTTCTGGAGCATAATAATATTACAGGCTATAGCTACTAGAGAGGGGTCGTTGATCCAGGGAGTTATCCTGATTGCCTGATTGGAGTCGGGAAGGAGTTTTTTATTCCCCTAAAGTGGGGAAAATTGGCTTCTACCTCACGTTTTTTGGATCAACTTGCAGGATGACAGGCCGAACTGGATGGACAAATGTCTTTTTTCGGGCTTATGTACTATGTTACTATGTTAAATCCTGTACATGTGATCCGTTGCTAACAGGTAACTTTCAGGTGCACCTGTGTGGCCTGCATCACATGAGCCAGTAATAGGTGGGACTCAACTGGGCAACTGGGAGTTGTTGGCTGTGTGTCGAACTCTATGCCCATATACGCAATTTCTCATATGGCATAGATAGGTTAACGTTAGGTGCCGTGCCACTTTGAGAGACCTTGACTGGGTGCGCGGGCTCCGGTATGTGCTTGATATTAGAATATATTGGTAAAAGTCTTATTTTAATATCAGTGTGAGGGTTTACCCATATATTGTCAATTGCATTTTCCATTGTAGTGCACCACTTTTTCTTTGACAAAATAACATAAACAATAGAAAATCCTGCTCAGAAAAACTACAAAAACTATACTAGCATGGTCTTTCTAAAGGTCTAGACATATGTACAAGAAAACAGCTATTAGTGGTCCATTACTTCATCAGACCCAGTAAAATGGATCTAACCAAGCTAGACACTGAGTGCACCTTCCTAAGATATTAGTGAGATTATCACTTGCAAATTATCACAGTGGAGACCTGACCTTATACATTGCAGATAATTAATCAACCAACCGCCTAGTTCTAATAGCTAAGGCTCAATTCTCATCATGTCTGATGTCAAGTCAGCACATATGCTAGGAAAATCTCCCCATATGCCGTCATGCTCATAATCTTTAAGAGCTGAATGTTTGCCAAAACAGTATTCTTTGGCATACATCTGTCAGGTTTACATTAGGATACCGTAGATTAAACTTTATTGAATAGTGTATTAGGCTATGATTTTCAGCACAACAGTATATAAAAATATATCAGCATTGTGGGCAACTATGGTATTGTATGAAATTCCTTGCATAGGAATTTTAATAGAATGTCTACAGAGTTATTCTATAAAATGCCTACAATTGTTGTCAAAGTATACCATAATAAACTATAATAACATACAATATAATATTATATAATATAATACAACTGAGATGGGAATTATGTTAGGGACTATACAATAAGAACTCTTACACATGTTCATGAACAGGGGTGCAGCTAGAACTGACTGGGCCCAATAGCAAATTTTTGTATGTCAGCTGCCCCCCCTCATACACACACTTCTTTGCAACCCCCTCCTCCCCTGCAAACTCGACTCATGTGGCTAGTCAAGATTGCTCTCTCACACCAGGCCTGCTAGCCACTCCATCCGTTTCCTACTTATATATACTGTATGTCATGTCACTGTATATGGTGTCATTGTATAACACTGTTGTGGGGGCGCTGACAATAAAATCTTTTAGCCCTACTCCCGGGCAACCTCCACTCCTGCGGCTAGTCAAGATCGACCACGCTTCCCTTATAACCGCTTTACATGGGGGAGGAAAAAAAATAGATAAAAGGCTTAAATACTAATAATGGAAAGTCTTTATTGCCAGGAACAAAATATATGGCATTTCCAACACTACTGTACACCATTGTACAGTTATAAATTCCTGTAAAAAAGCCAATGTAAGGTAGAAAATTGGGAAAGAAGGTGATTTAAAATTTTAATATGTATTACATATTAACTTTTAAGACCACTTTCGAGGTTAGAACCTGCGGTCTTCTGATTGATTGTCCCATAGTCCATAACAGAGAACTTTTATGGTCTATGGGATTCTGATGCTCTGCCTGTTGAGCCTTGCATGGCCTTGCATGGCTTTACAGGCAATTTACAATGGCAGGAATGAGTACCTTCAGGAGGCCCCAGGCTGTCATGGTAACCGATCGGAGCCCCACAATTTCACTGCCCCACATTCCCGCAGCCACAATGATGTAAATCCTGAGAGTGGCAGTGGTCTCAGCAAAAGCATAGTTTGCTGAGACAGTTTTGTATACATTTTCTGGGCTGCATTTTACTTGGACTGGCAGTTAGGCTTGGTAGAGGGAGCTGCCAGTCTTCCGGCACGGGTATTCCCTTTTACCTGAGATGATCGCAGGTGAGGTATGTTCTAATCAGGCTGCGATAAAGCACCTCCCAGTGTGTCAGCCAGGGGAGTGTGTGTTATCAGAGATTCATTGTGCAACAGAGGCCTGCTGGAGTCTCTGGGAGAGTGGTCTCAGCCAGGCTGGCTTAGGGACAACGGGACAAGGTGTTAGTCAGAACGTTGGGGGACTCCGCGAGGTCCGGGAAGTGACTGTCGCAAGGCCAGAGACAGGCGGACTTCTGGGCCACAATCCCCCAAAAGAACTGGACTTTGTTAGCCTAGGAAGTGCTGGAGCACAGGCTGTAAAAGCTGCATGGTCGTACTGTGTGTGAACGGTGTTATAAGTAAGGTAAGTGAGGTAGGAATACTCCTGTTTAGTTAGAGCCCAGAAGGGCAATGTGTTTGTTTTCTGTTGTTTTGTTCTGTGAAAATAAACCCCATGTTTGGACCTGCAACCCGGCTGTTGTGGAGATGATTGTGTGAATGACCCCCGAGAAAGAGCTAATCCCTGACAATATACACATATATACATACATACATACATACACACACATATACACATATATATATATATATATATAAAAAAAAAATTGAGCAGCACTCCAGTATGGTAATAAAAAGAAAACTATTTATTCACCCAGTAGTGACGCGATGTTTCGGCTCCAACATGAAGCCTTTCTCAAGCTTGAGAAAGGCTTCATGTTGGAGCTGAAACGTCGCGTCACTACTGGGTGAATAAATAGTTTTCTTTTTTCACCATACTGGAGTGCTGCTCTATTTTTTTTTTTTTTATTATCCTGGGACGCTTTTCCTACTAAACGTTGGTGCTGCCATTCATTGCATTTTTGTATATATATATATATATACAGTACAGACCAAAAGTTTGGACACACCTTCTCATTCAAAGAGTTTTCTTTATTTTCATGACTATGAAAATTGTAGATTCACACTGAAGGCATCAAAACTATGAATTAACACATGTGGAATTATATACATAACAAACAAGTGTGAAACAACTGAAAATATGTCATATTCTACGTTCTTCAAAGTAGCCACCTTTTGCTTTGATTACTGCTTTGCACACTCTTGGCATTCTCTTGATGAGCTTCAAGAGGTAGTCCCCTAAAATGGTTTTCACTTCACAGGTGTGCCCTGTCAGGTTTAATAAGTGGGATTTCTTGCCTTATATTATTATCCTGGGACGCTTTTCCTACTAAAGGTTGGTGCTGCCATTCATTGCATTTTTGTATATATATATATACAGTACAGACCAAAAGTTTGGACACACCTTCTCATTCAAAGAGTTTTCTTTATTTTCATGACTATGAAAATTGTAGATTCACACTGAAGGCATCAAAACTATGAATTAACACATGTGGAATTATATACATAACAAACAAGTGTGAAACAACTGAAAATATGTCATATTCTAGGTTCTTCAAAGTAGCCACCTTTTGCTTTGATTACTGCTTTGCACACTC
The DNA here is from genome assembly GCF_905171765.1 of Bufo bufo. NCBI lineage: Eukaryota > Metazoa > Chordata > Amphibia > Anura > Bufonidae > Bufo > Bufo bufo. The sequence continues at coordinate 351,277,006 of NC_053394.1, forward strand.
TTGGCATTCTCTTGATGAGCTTCAAGAGGTAGTCCCCTAAAATGGTTTTCACTTCACAGGTGTGCCCTGTCAGGTTTAATAAGTGGGATTTCTTGCCTTATAAATGGGGTTGGGACCATCAGTGGCGTTGAGGAGAAGTCAGGTGGATACACAGCTGATAGTCCTACTGAATAGACTGTTAGAATTTGTATTATGTCAAGAAAAAAGCAGCTAAGTAAAGAAAAACGAGTGGCCATCATTACTTTAAGAAATGAAGGTCAGTCAGTCAGCCGAAAAATTGGGAAAACTTTGAAAGTAAGGGCTATTTGACCATGAAGGAGAGTGATGGGGTGCTGCGCCAGATGACCTGGCCTCCACAGTCACCGGACCTGAACCCAATCGAGATGGTTTGGGGTGAGCTGGACCGCAGAGTGAAGACAAAAGGGCCAACAAGCAGTGTTCCCTCTAAGCCTTGGCAGCTGCTGAGCGGGGTCGGCTCAGAGCTGTGCACAGCGCCATCAAAGGTGGGCGATAGGAAAACCTAAGATAATTGTCACTTCAAAGAGCATACAAACCTCTGCGCCATCCCATACAATACAGTATAACCCCTGCACCATCCCGTACAATATACAGTATAGTCCTCTCTGTGATCACTGGACATTACTCTCCATATATAAACCATACGGGGGAAAAAATCTTTGATCCAGAGAACTTACATAGAAAAACTAATAACCAAGAGCCTAAAACAAAACCCAGTTTCTGACCCTTATGTTAAAACATAACTTTCATTTGATTGCTTTAATACCTAAACACCTAAATAATTTTTAATTTTTTTAAAAAAGCTGCTGTTTCTCTAGATGACCTTATATTGATAGTAGTGGTAATAGAGTCTCAAGGGTCTATAAAGGCAGCTACACTATTTTTTACAAACCATTGAGACTCTATTAACACTACTATCAACATAAGGTCATCTAAAGAAACAGTAGGTTTTTCTTTTTTTTCTTTCTCTTTAGGTGTTAAAACATAACTTTAATTAGATTGCTCTAACACCTAAACGGGGAAAAAAATAATTTTAAAAACCTGCTTTTTCTCTAGATGACCTTATGTTAATAGTAGTGTTAATAGTCTCAAAGGTCTGTAAAAATAGTGTAGCTGCTTTTATAGACCCTTGAGACTCTATTACCACTACCATAAACATAAGGTCATCTAGAGAAACAGCAGGTTTTTAAAATTATTTTTTTCCTTTAGGTATTAAAGCAATCAGATGAAAGTTATGTTTTAACATAAGGGTCAGAACAGAACCGCACACAAAATGTCTCCGGCGGAGTGAAGAAAGACCTTGCTAAGTGCTAACCTGACACTGGCTAGGACATCTAACTTATACATCTTCTTGTATATAGTGATATGGAGCATGCTGGTATAACCTGGGTATCGTCTGTATATAATTATATATGTACAGCTGGTATAAGTAATACATCTTCTTGTATACAGTGATATGGAACATGCTGGTATAACCCAGGCATCTCCTGTTGTATATAAAAAATGGTATATCACCCGTGGGTGATGTGAGACAAAAAGCGCTTTTTGTCTCGCATCACCCATGGGTGATATACCATTTTATATATACTTACCTAAGGAGAACAATAGCTCCTTGATAGACAGCAAGCAGCGGGATCTTCCTATTAAGGTAGATTTACACATCCAAACAATAGGAGCGCAGGGGGGACCTTTTACTTCCTGTTTTATATAGTTATATATGTTACTTTTCCCCCCATTTTCCTTGGCTGAGACAAGCAACATTGCCAATGCAAAACCTGAAGGGAATGCAATGCTGTTCCAGAGAGACTCACTTTAGCCTCTCTAAGATGTTGGCGCCAACCAGCATTCCCTTGTTTTGCATTGGCGAGTCTGCTGTGATAAAACCTCCCATACAGTACATGCTGTTTTCATTGCTTTCACAGACACAGCTCCTGCTGCCCACATGAAGGACTTATCACTATCAGGCTAGGCCAGAGACGCATTCACTTCACTCACTCTAGCCTATAGTATTAAAAATAACTAAGATTGTTTAGTGTTCTCCCCTACTACTGACATTCTACCGTCATTGATTGCTGAACTGGTCTCTCCTGGTATTTCTAGAGTGTTAACTCGTAACAAGAAGTGGAGAACAGCAGGGGACAATAGTGGAACTAGTAGTCTACTAGTGCCACTATTGTCCCCCGCTGTTCTCCACTTCTTGTCACGAGTTCACACTCTAGAAATACCAGGACAGACCAGTTCAGCAATCAATGACGGTTTCTAGGATTTTACTTATTGTAGGTAGCCCATAAGAGAAACTCACTCTCACTCTAGCGTGTGCCTCTGGCCTGGCTCTAAGATGGTGGTGCCGCCGCCACTATCGCACCTTACTGCCTGCTGCTGCTGCTCAGTCCTCCTCTTCCTGCAAAAAGAAGGAGGAGGCAGAAGTAGCACGTGGTAGCTGGTAGGCGGCGCCCCGCTGTGCTGAGCCGCACAAGACTACGAGGAGGACGTCGGCGCCGTCACGCAGATGAGTCTGACGACAAGTGCTGGCATTTTGCCAGCAGCGTTAGCGAACTTAGCGGCACGCTGTAGGCTGAGTGAGCGGGCATTATAAAATTGTGAGCGGGGCCACAATAATTGCTGCGCGGCCGCCCACCCGCGCAGCTTAGAGGGAACACTGCCAACAAGTGCTAAGCATCTCTGGGAACTCCTTCAAGACTGTTGGAAGACCATTTCAGGGGACTACCTCTTGAAGCTCATCAAGAGAAAGCCAAGAGTGTGCAAAGCAGTAATCAAAGCAAAAGGTGGCTACTTTGAAGAACCTAGAATATGACATATTTTCAGTTGTTTCACACTTGTTTGTTATGTATATAATTCCACATGTGTTAATTCATAGTTTTGATGCCTTCATAGTCATGAAAACAAAGAAAACTCTTTGAATGAGAAGGTGTGTCCAAACTTTTGGTCTGTACTGTATATATATATATATATATATATAGACAACGTAGAATCAGGGCAGCACACCTGGTGATGGATAGATGGGTGCCAGCGGTGGAAACACCTTACCAAGGTGTATAATATAGAAAAAGAAAGGACACCGCAGCACATCCGTAGGTGAAAAATGTGGATACTCTAGAAAATGCACGACTCATCCCGTGACAGCTGCATATTTATTAGATTTTGTTAAAATATGTTTGCGAGCGCTACTTTATGGCTATATTGGATGTTCTTCACCTGATAGGGTTAATACTTAGTGAGAGAAACGGGAGGATAACGGCTGCCGCTGGTCTCCTCCTCCTCTACTCATAATTTTCGGATGACAGTGCATCGCAAGACAGCACGTCACCCAACACTTTACCCGGGGTGTCACATCCTGATTTAATAGCCGATACTTTTGATACATATTGATTAAATACGCTTGCATTAACATTTGACGTCTCATTACAATAAACTGCTATGCGGCGTGTCAGGTGATGCCTCCGTATGGGATCATGTGATTATTCCCAGGATGACCTCACGGACATGCGCAGACACAGTTCCATGTTTCGCAGGGGATCATGTGATTGTCCCTGGAGTGACATCATGGACATGCGCAGCTTTAGTTCCGGGACGCCGTATCCATGCGGTGTTATCCGCAACAGTGTATCCTCCTGCCATTGAGCTCACCTGATTCCTTGTCGGGCCTGTCTACACCTGCACTTACACAGGTGATGATTATAATATTTTGTTGATTGTCACTTGTATATTATACTATGTTTTTGAAAAATCACAATACCTGGATGTTTTTTACATAAATATCTGTATTGATTATATGGTCTTCCAGGCACGATGTTCTTCTCATTTATATATGAGATATTCTGTTGCACATTTTTTGTATATTTTATTAATTACCACTTATGTATGTTAACTCGATATGACCACATAAATACCCACAGTTTTGTATGATGCATTGCTTGATAATAGTCCCAGCAAGTGGACTGAAACGTCGCAAGGGTGAATAAAGATCCACATTTTTCACCTACGGATGTGCTGCGGTGTCCTTTCTTTTTCTATATATATATATATATATATATATATATATATATATATTCCACAGGGGAATGGTCTGGGAAAACAGGTATTTTCCTCCCAGCGTGTGCTGCTGGGCTGATTTGCAGCCAGGTGGGGTCAACTACCAGACTGGATTTTAATTGCCGTTCCGGGTTTTTGGCAGCACCTGGCTGTCCTTAAATAGGCAGCTGGGCTCAGCAGCAGAATCTCTGTGTTGGGATCTGAGGCTTGGTGCCAGGTTGGAGGGCTGAGACACATGGGCTGAGGCAACAGGCAGAACTAACATCAAGGTGACTTGTCTTTTATGAACTTTCCATTTGGTGCGAAGTAACACCAAGATGTACTTTCCATTGTGTTTGAAGTAAGCACCAAGACTGCAAAGTAACGAGTTGTTTTGTGCATCTGTTTCAAGTGTGAATAAACACTGAAGTTTTGCATTAAAAACTTGTCTTTTGCCTCTGTACTTTGTCCGCTTACCCTATCTACCAAAGCAAAACCCCACAATTGGTGGAGGACGCGGTCACGGTTGTTTGTCTTGCATTAAACCCACTAAATTTCAACCCTCAACAAAATGGAGGCCATAAAGAAGGCTCTTGTGGAGGCTAACCAGCAGCAGCGAGAAACCAACCTGCAACAACGGGAGGCTAACAGGCAGCAGCAAGAAACAAATCAGCTGCTGTTACGTGATGACTATACAGACGGCAGGAGCATCCCAAAGTGCCCATAATGTCCAGAAAGCGGTCTGTGCGGCGATCCCCAAGATGACGTTGAAACCTACCTGGCGATGTACGAGAAGGAGGCCACAAGGGAGAAACTACCCTGAGACCAGTGGGCTGAGGTCGTCGCTCCGTTCCTGGCATCCGATTCTCAGCGGGTGTATTTTGACATGCCGGATGATCAAGCTGCCGACTACCAGAATGTAAAGCGTGAGATTCTGGCAAGACTGGGGGTGAATGTGTTGGTCCGGGCCCAGCGGGTACATCAGTGGGGGTTTAACCCAGCGGAGCTTGCAAGACCCAGTATTATGACTTATTTCACCTCTTGCAAAAGTGGCTACAGCCTGATGTGCTGAGTCCCACGGCTATGCTGGATCCACTATTAGCTGATATGTTCTGGTGGGCTTTACCACCCCCTGTCCAGCACTGGATCCGCCAGGTGTCTCCTGGCAATGCCCTGAAGATGGTGGACCTGGTGAAACGCTTTGAGGCTACTAAGAATCTATAGGGGAATTCTTTTGGGAGAGGGGCAGTCAAACCCCGGAAATAGCCACCCTAGGCCCAGAGATTTGAGGCGATGAAACCCACCCGGGATGTACCCACTATGGGCCTGGCTCCGTTAGTCTGCTGGCAGTGTCAGGAGCCTGGCCATGTAAGAGCTGACTGTCCTCATCAGGCTGAGCCCTTGGACACTAATTGTGGTTATCATCAGTCGCTATATGCCAGGAAACTGTGTGCAACAGGAACCCCAGAATCTCTTGACCACTTGTGCCAGGTGGAAGTGAGAGACACTCAAGCGGAGGTACTGCTGGACTCAGGGAGCCTGGTGACCCTAATAAGGGCTACCCTAGTGCGGTCCACTGAGTATACTGGCCGGAAAGTTGGGGTGATGTGCATCTATGTAGACTTAAAAGATTACCCCACCGCGCTGGTGTCTTTAACCATGGTAGCCGGCAGGTGGACCCAGGAGGTGGCAGTCGCCACAAATCTACACTACAAACTCATAATAGGGAGAGACTTTCCGGGCTTTACAGCCCTATGGCTGGTTGTGAAAGCTACTGATACCCGTGAGTCAGGGGTAAACCCAGGAGATTGGCCTTGTTCAGGAGGAAGGCCAGAACCCTGGGAACCAGAGGCTGATTGCCCAGCAGTAGGGGTGACCGCCACTTCTGTGGAAAAGGGGGAGACAACCCCGCTGAGTGTAATGGTGGCAGACGTGGAGGACTTGCCACCGGGTCCTGAGTTGGCAGACCTCAACGTCTCCAGGGAAAATTTTGGTACAGCACAACACCGGGACCCAACCCTATCCCGAGCCTGGGAGAATGTGGTAATAATTGGTCAACCACAACAACATGGGGCCGATGTTTCCCCGTTTTGTGGTTCATCAAAATATGCTATATCGGGTAAACCATCTGCGGGGTGAACATATTGAACAGTTGGTGGTGCCCCAGGCTTATCACAAACTCGTGTTAGAGTTAGCCCACCAACATGTTCTCAGGGATCATCTGGCAATACAGAAAACACAAGACCGGATAATACTGGCCCAGTATGTTTAGAGAGGTGGAAGAATTTTGCAAGTCTTGCCCGACCTGCCAAACAACTAGCCCCCAGCATGTATTCCGCAGTCCTTTAGTACCTCTCCCGATCATCGAGGTACTCTTTGAGCGAATCTCTATGGACCTCATAGGCCCAGTACCGAAGTCCGCTAGAGGACACCAACACATCTTGGTCGTCCTAGATTACGCCACTCAGTATCCAGAGGCGGTGCCACTGCAACATACATCGGCCAAACTTATAGCCTAAGGATTAATGGAGATGTTTTCCCGAGTGGGGCTACCTAAAAAGGTTCTGGCTGACCAGGGGACCCCTTTTATGTCTAAGGTCATGAGGGAACTCTGTAAGTTGTTGCACATCAAACAGCTACGGACGTCCGTTATCATCAGCAAACTGACGGCCTGGTAGAAAGGTTTAACCAAACATTAAAAACATGTTAAAAAGAGTGGTCTCTAAGGATGGGAAGGACTGGGACCTCCTTCTGCTCTATCTTATGTTCACAGTGCGAGAGGTGCTCCAGGCCTCTACTGGGTTCTTGCCCTTCAAACTGCTATATGGCAGACATCCTCGTGGTCTGTTGGACATAGCCAAAGAGGCGTGGGAGCAACAACCCACCCCGTATAAAAGTATTATTGAATCCGTCACCTAGATGTAAGGACATATGGAAACAGTGTTGCCTCTTGTAAAAGAGCATATGGAGGCAGCTCAGCGAGCTCCAAGTCGGGTCTATAATCGGCAGGCTCGGGTCTGGATCTTTTGGTTCTGGTACCGACCGTGGACAGTAAGTTCCTGGCTAGGTGGCAGGGACCCTACGAAGTAATCAAAAAAGTTGGAGAGGTAAACTACAAGGTACACCAGCCAGGGCGGTAAAAGACAGAGCTGGTGTACCATGTGAATTTACTCAAACCTCGGAAAGATAAGGAGCCCGCGGCCGAGTTTTCTAGGGGAAGAGGTTCCGGCACATCGGTCAGATGCAAGGGAAGCGGTTGCCACAGTAAAGATTGCTGACAGCCTCTCCTCTAAACAGACTCAGGAGGCCAGGGAGTTCATCAGAAGGAACACGGATGTGTACTCAGACCTCCTCGGACGCATTTCCACAATTCAGCATTACATTGTCACTGAGCCTCAGGCAAAAGTGTGTGGCGAAAATAACCTCGCCACTGGGTTTTGGAGGGGCCTGTTTGCCAGCCTCTTGCCTTAGGATTATGGCTCATATACTAACTTTGAAGCAGAAGACAGACCGGCCGCACAGCCTAAATCTGTGGAACTGTTTTGGGCAGGAAAGCCAAGGTTGGCCAAATGTGACTTCCATGGAATTCGGGAACCCCTGCTCGGATCTGGGTGATTTTTGGATCTGTTGTTCGCCCAGATCAGAGCTATCCATGGATTTATAAATTATGGGGATATGTGGGGTTTTGAGGTGTTTTCTGTGTTTTGGGAAAAATATGTGTTTTTTGCCTGTGAGTGATTAAGTTAGCCCATTATGTTTGATAGGCAGAGCCTATTGTGTTTTGGCAATTGTATTTTGTTGATTGCGTCAAAGACAATGCCCATTGAATTTTGTTGATTGTGTTACAGACAGAGGGAAGGGGGTTTTGTGTACAATTGCTGGGAAGGTTTCAATACTGCAAATGCATGTGATTGACTAATATATAAACTATCACAGTCTTCTAAAAGGGGGAGTGTCCCTTGCTAGGAGACCTGCATAAAAGGCTGAAAAATAACTCATAAAAGAGTTCCTGTTTTACCTTCAACATAGAGCCTCGTCTCATGTGCGTGGGGATTGCTATACGCTGTATACTCCCCTTGCTATAATCCCTAGCTCTTGTAAGAGTTGTTCTTGTTCCTGCATTGCTCTCTGAAAGAAGAGAGGTTCACCCACTGGAGCCTGGAGTCTTGTCATAGGTCCAGGATGGGTAGGAGACGGCGAGACCCCAACCAAGCTTCGGCGGTTCGTGGGTTCTGTAGTGCTTGGAGCCCTCGGGAAGCACTAGGAGCATCTATTAATGGAGGTACCCAGTCGGGGTGCCAGGAGATCCGTTACAGTCTAGTTAAAACCATACCGGGTACCCGAGGCTCGGCGACAAGCCATCTTGGAGGAAGTGCAGCTAATGCTGCAACTAGACGTTATTGAGGAGTCTAAAAGTGAGTGGGCCAGTCCTATCATTTTAATACTCAAACCAGACGGGACGTTACGGTTCTATAACAATTTTCTTAAACTAAATTAGATTTCCAAATTCAATGCGTATCCATTGCCCCAGGTGGATGAGCTTATCTAGTGGTTAGGACGAGCCCGGCATTTTCTGTTTTGGACCTCACCAAAGGGTACTGGCAGGTACCCTTGATGGAGGCTGCCAAAGAGAAAACTGCCTTCATCACACCAGAGGAGCTGTACCAATATAAGGTGTTACGCTTTGGTCTGCATGGCGCCCCTGCCACTTTTCAATGACTTATGGACATTGTGCTTCTTCCACATCGTCGGTACGCTTCGGCTTACCTGGACGATATTGTCATCCACAGTAGGCTAAACCAAAAAAATATATATCTAACCGCTAAACCAAAAAAATATACCTGGGGTATGTCATTGGCCATGGAGTCATCAAACCCCAAGTGAACAAAATAGAGGCGATACAGAATTGGCCCTGACCTGTCACTACTAGGCAAGTAAAGTCGTTCTTGGGAGTGGTGGGCTATTACATGAGGTTTGTCCCCCACTTTGCTACGGTGGCCGTGCGATTGACAGGGCTCTTGAAGGGACGCAAGTCCATGATGGTTCACTGGGATGTTCAGGTGGAAGAGGCTTTTTCTGCTTTGAAGTTGGCCCTGTGCGGGTCCCCGGTTTTGGTGACGCCCGAATTTAAAAAGGAATTTATAGTACAGACCAATGCATCGGAAGTAGGCCTCGGTGCTGTACTGTCTCAGGAAGTCAACGGAGAGGAGCATCCCATTTTCTTCCTCAGCCGTGAGCTCACCCCAGCCGAGACCTGATATAGTATAGTGGAGAGAGAATGCCTGGCTATCAAGTGGGCACTCGAGTCTCTCCGCTATTATTTGTTGGGGAGAACATTCCGCCTGGTGACTTACCACTCCCCTCTCAAGTGGATGAGCCAAGCCAAAGACAGAAATGCCTGGGTCACCAGATGGTTCCTTTCCCTACTGAACTTTAAATTTTCAGTGGAAGACAGTACAGGCCGGTTGCAGGGAAACGCGGATGACCTGTCCTGAGTACATTGTCTGGCGAGTGTTCACTCCCTCAGGGATGAACAAAGGGGGGGGGGTATGTGACACAGTGAGGGGAATGGTCTGGGAAAACAGGTATTTTCCTCCCAGCATGTGCGGCTGGGCTGATTTGCAGCCAGGTGGGGTCAAATACCGGACTGGACTTTAATTGCCGTTCAGGTTTTGTGGCAGCACCTGGCTGTCCTTAAATAGGCAGCTGGGCTAAGCAGCAGGATCTCTGTGTTGGGATCTGAGGCTTGGTGCCAGGTTGGAGGGGCGAGACCTATGGGCTGAGGAAACAGGCCTCCTAAATCCGTGGACTCCTGGAGGCAGAACTGACATTAAGGTGACTTGTCTTATATGAACTTTCCAATTTGTGTGATGTAACACCAAGATGTACTTCCATTGTGTTTAAAGTAAACACCAAGACTGCAAAGTAACGCATTGTTTTGTGCATTTGCCTCAAGTGTGAATAAACACTGAAGTTTTGTGCTAAGAACTTGTCTTTTGCCTCTGTACTGCGTCCGCTTACCCTATCTACCATAGCGAAACCCCACAATATATATATATATATACACACACACACAAACATACAGATATTTCAGCTCAGTGTCTCTTGTTCGTCCCCACTGTGAGAAGTAAGCTGCAGGGTCTGGACAGCCTTCGGGAGCAGGGGAAGGCAGGATCATCATTTGCTCAGCACACTCTGCAGACTGGCTGGTGGAAGGGGCCTCTGCTCCAGCTTCCTGCTCTGTCAGAACAGACAAGGCAGCTTCATTTCATTAGAGGGGAGAGGGCTGCAGGATCGTGCAGTGGATCTGCCCAACTCTGGTAACAGTTGCAGGATATAGCTGGGCCCCTATTGTACTATCTAGCTCTAGGTACCATATAGCAGTACTAGCTATACTGCCCTGATGACAGCCCTGAGCTGCTCCTGGGCCCCTTCTAAGCTTTGGCCCCGAAGCAGTCTCTTCCCCTGCTTCCCCTATAGCTACTCCACTGTTCATGATGACATCCTTGACAAGATGGTCAGTCAGTGATTCATCCATGAAGATACCCATGAAGGATCCATGTTTGGTCCGTGCTTCCTTTTTTTTTTCTCTGTGTGTCATCCGTATTCCATGGACACTGCTTGGCTGAAAATTAATTTCCAGAGCATATTCTAGCAACGTTCCGTGAAAACCATGGACCAAACACAGATGGCACTCTTGTTGTGCCCATGGTGTTCATTTACCCATACACTATCATACTGTATGTGTGAGGGATCCACAATCACAGACAAAAATACCATGCTTCTGTGGTGTCACCATCGACCCACTGTCTGTGGAAAGCCACTGATGTGTGAAAGCAAAAACTACAAAGTGTACAGTAGTGTTTGCAGAATAGAACTAGGGAAAAAAACTATTAAATCACAAAGGGGGAATTTATCAGGAGAAAATGTGAAGTAAGTTTTGCTCGAGTCTGCGTTGGCGTAGTTTATGCCACATTTATCAAATGTCTCATGTTACTTGATAAATTCCTCTTATCCTTAGACCTAACACTTTTGTCCAGAGAAGCTACTCCAGTTTTCCTACTCCACCCTCCTCGTGGACTGAGATTACAGCTTTTTTTGTGGATTTTGAGTCAAACTCATTAACATAGCTAACCACACCCACTTTCCCACCCACATTATAAAACTGGAGTGGTGTAAAAATGAAAAAAGTCGCTAAATTTTGTGCAAGTGAGTGCAAAAAAAGTCGCTAAATATTGCGCAATCGTTACGTTTTTTTATGTCACCCCAGAAGCTCTCTATGGGATTGTGATCAGGAGATTGGGCTGGCCACTCCATTACCTAAATCCCATTTGACTTAACCAAGAAGTTGTTCATTTACTAGTGTGTTTTATGTTGAAACATTTCTTTCAAGGACATTTCTTCTTCAGCATAGTGCAGCATGATCTCCTCAAGTATTTTGAAATATTCAAACTGGACCATGATCCCTTCTATGCGGTATATAAGCCCAACACCAAACATCCCCATATCATGATTTTTGCACCACCATGCTTTACTGTCTTTACGTATACTGTAGCTTGAATTCAGTGCTCAGTGCTTGGGGTCGTCTGGAATACTGTCTGCGACCACTAGACCCAAACAGAACAATTTAGCTGTCATCAGCCCACGAAATGTTGCACCATTTCCCTTTTGGCCCAGTCAATGTGTTCCTTGGCAAATTACCGTAACCTATTCTCGACATGTCTTTTTTCAACAACCGAACTTTGTGGGGAGTTCTTACTGATAACTTGGCCTCACTTAATCATCTCCTGACTGTAGCAGTACTCACTGGTAACTTCAGATCTTGTGATCTTTCTGGACGTGATCATTGGCTGACCCTTTGCCATTTTGGCTATTCTTCCATCCATTTGAACAGTAATTCCCTATTTTCCCTTCAGGTCTTAGTTGCCACTTCAAGGCATTTAAGATCATTTTAAGCTGATCTGCCTATAATTTGCTGGCCTTCTCTATATGTTTTTTCCTTCTCAAATCAACTTTTTAATCAAAGCATGGTCTTCATCAGAACAATGTCCCTTTCATTTAATGATTCAGTTACTCAGAATGAGCAGCATGCAGGTCCTAATTGTTGGGTCATTTTTTTCTATTACTCTACTACTTACAAGTAATTTTTTTATTATTATTAAATTACAAGTATGATCAAGTATGCGGCAGTGTGATCCGGCAAGCAGTTCAGTCGTCGGAACTGCCTGCCGGATCCGCCGTTCTGGATGTGACTGGAAACATTTGTGAGACGCATCCGGATGTGGATCCGTCTCACAAATGCATTGCAAGAACGGATCTGTCTCTCCGCTTGTCATGCGGACAGACGGATCCGTCTTGTATCTTTTTTCACATTTTTACCGGTCTGCGCATGCACAGGCCCGGAAGGACGAATCCGGCATTCTGGCCGGCACTAATACATTCCTATGGGGAAAAATGCCGTATCCGGGATTCAGGCAAGTTTTTTTGCCAGAGATAAAACCATAACATGCTGAACTGAAGACATCCTGATGCATCCTGAACGGATTACTCTCCATTCAGAATGCATGGGGATATGCCTGATCAGTTCTTTTCCGGTATAGAACCCCTGTGACGGAACTCTATGCCGGAAAAGAAAAACGCTAGTGTGAAAGTACCCTAAATTATTTGCTATGGGGAAATATGACTTCTACCAAAGACAGTTATTTATCAGGTTAATGATCTTGGACTGCTATTTTTTTTTAGCACAGTACATTCTTTTAATAGGGATGAAGTTGCCTACTTCTGGGGCTAACATTTGGAAGACCATTATTGAAAAAATCCATGCGAGCATTATAGCTAACTTTTATGTGAACCCATGGGCATAACAACCAGGGAAGCAGGCTTAGCATCTGCTATGGGGCCAAATGACTAAAGAAGGCCATATCCACCCAATGATATGGTGTAGTTAGTAATGAAGTGTATATATGATGACAAGAAAAATTGAATAGGACCCCATTCTACCTTTTACTACAGAACCTCATTGTTACCCCGGCAGTGCGCATTATCCCTTTTCCACAGGATCACTTTTTGCATTGTTCCTGTTTTGTGACATTACTACAGTATGTTATTTCTATATTGTGCATCATGTGTGCTTTATAAATACGTGACATCACTATGTAACATCACCAAATGTTTTTTGACCATGCTGTGAGGACACAGGTATATAGTGACTTTTTTTGTGTTATTCCTCTGCTGTGCAGGATGCTGTGCTCTGACATCACTGTTTAATTCCTGTGTTGTATCATTACTAACTAGAATACAGTATATATCTATAACGTGACATCACTGTGTGCACTATGCCTGTAATGTGGCATCAATGTGCACATTCCTGTGTTGTATCATCACTAAGTAGAATATCTCTATATTGTGACATCACTGTGTGCACTATCCCTGTGCTCTGACATTACTGTTTAATTCCTGTGTTATATCATCACTTAGGCTACATTCACATGACCATGGTATTTTGCACATGCGCAAATTGTGGATACGCAAATCACGGAAACCGGTCCATGTGCGTTCCGCAATTTGCAGACCACACATGCCGCCGCTATCATAGAAAATGCCTATTCTTGTCGGCAATTGCGGACAGGAATATGCCATGTTCTATTTTTTTGGGCGGGGCCGTGGAACGAAGTAACGGAAATGAATAGGTCCACACCCGTTCCGCAAAATTGCAGAACAGATGCGGACTCATTGATACGGTCGTGTGAATGTACCCTAAGTAGAATATCTCTATATTGTGACATCACTGTGTGCACTATAGGGTGCTGTGGCATCAGTATGCTCATTATCCTGCCATTATCACATGACTATATGCGTTATCCCTACTTGGTGATGGAAGTGGTCATGATAAAGTAGGTTTTGCCCACACCAAGCTTTGCTATGGCGCCCTATGGTTACTTGTTAGGGTAAACTGCCAATGCTCCATCTATTTTTCCCTATTTTCAGCTTTTTCAAAGACAGCGTTTCCATACTCACATGGACAAACATATCCTGCAGCCTAAAAGCATATAATGCAGTGCTAGGCCAACAGAGTCTTCCCTCCATTACTTTGCCAATCACATCCTATACTTATCTTACTGTGAGTTATTTTGAATGCTGAAAGCTTTGATTAATCAAAGAAGAGGAAATTTTCCTTTTGGATCCATTTTGTGTCATCTCCTCAGTAAGAATAAGCATTTATTGATAGAAATTGTAGTAAATGTAGAATTCTGCTCTATGCTTTTGAACTGATATATAAAAGAAAATGCCACAAAATATAATTCATGATGAATTCCTTATTAAGATAACAATTAAGCATTCATTTTGTTTAATGTTTTAAAGAGTTAATGTAATCGATCTGTTTAAACTCTGATAACATTCTCTTTTATAAACCCTAACTTCAAGTAATCCATTAATGCTAATCAATGGCAACATAAAACATGCAGCAATTAAACACTTTATTTATGCTTATTGCGAAGCGATCATGAGAGGTATTTTTTTAGCATCAGTCTTCTGAGCCTCAATCTATCCCCATCAGATCAGGCTTTTCAGTGTCTTCAATTCATCCAGCTAAAATATTGTGTGCTCCAATATGAAACTCAACTTAATTAAAACATATACGTGGTTCTTTTACAGATAGGGGGTGCTATCCATTAGTCAATGTAATGGTAGGACGTCTGACAAAAACAACTGCCTTTATAGCTTAGTTGGAACAGTGTGAACACAGTTTGACAAAGCCCAAGATATAAAATGTATCAATGAAGAGGACTGCCAAGCTAGAGTTAAAGGGATACTCATCCTATGGTCATACAAAGTATAATTATTTTTCAATATGTCAAATGACATCTCCCTTTTCCTTCCCAATGGGCATAGCAGCACTCCTTGCCAGTGTCTGCAGCCTACTGTCTAATTGTCTGTTTTCTCTGTGCAATAGGGGGCACACACTCTCTCCAGCTCTAAAAAAGCTAGAATGCGTATCCAAATCAGTCTACAACCTATGGCTAGCCTTCCTTGGGTATTTAAGGCACTTTCTCCTATGGTGGGGGGCCTAACCAATAATGTTCCTAGCATACCTAGTCCCTGTGAAGTTGTGTTAATTTGTGCCTGATCATCTGTATCTAACCTCTGTCCATTTACCATATTGTACCTGTTCTTCCTGCCCTGACTTCTGCTTGTTTACCGGACTGACTCTATGCTGCCTCCCATAATCCGTCGCCTGTTTACTGTATTGAAAAAACTCTGCCTGTCCAAACCTCAGCTTGCCCACTGACTAAGATTCAACCTGTCTCTTGACCTGCCTGGGTCATCTGTCACTGAACGGAGACTATTCCAAGAGATAGTGGCCTGGTGGTTCCCCTACAGCGAAGACCAGATCCCTGTATAGAGGTGAAAGAGTAAAATCTGAGGGGGAGCACTTAGATTGTGCCCTTTAGGAGTAGCCCCAATTCAAATCAGATCAGTAACACAATGGGTACACATCCGCTGTATTACAGTATTTATGCCAGATAACTAGCAGCTACTCCACTGCCTTGCTTTAGTTTTGACAGACCTCCCCTTACATTTTTTTAAACTTGTACATAAAGACGGCCTTATCCATTACATAATATAATGTAAACCATTTTAACAGATCCCATATATGATGTAGTCCTTCCATGGGAACCCCATGCAGATTACCTGTAATTGCCAGCCCCATACTGTATCAACAATTAGTGCAGATGCAGCCTGGCAATTAGCAGTAATGGCTGGGCCACACTATGTGCGAGAACCTTAATATATTGCATGTACATTGGTTGCACCTTGCCTGCCAGCTGCTGACTTCTGTTCAGATGTCTGTACATGGCTATATGATCCTACCAACTCAAGGTTTACCATTTACTATTTCTGTGACTTTTGCCTCCTTCCTTGTACCGCCTCTGTTCTGTTATTATGTGTTTCCAAAGCTTTTTCATATTCCAAAGCTTCCAAATATTGTGCCTTATCTGGGGTAGATGATGTTTAAACACACAGTGTTATGAGATAATAAAAAAAGAAAGTATCTTGAGGGAACGTGATGGTTGGCAAGTGGCATTAGTTGCATCACATAGACCGCAATAACGGTTGTACAGAAAGAGATGATTGGAAAGTAGCATAAGTGGCGTGATGCAGGCAACAGCAGCAGCCATACAGAACGTGATGATAGGCAGACAGAAAGCAACAGTGGCAAGATGGGGCACTTCCCCAACTGTGTGGAAACTGAATACAATATACATAAACTGATGATTGAGAGAAATTAGTGGCATGATGCAAGCTGTAGCATGCAGCAGCTGTATAGAACGTGATGGTAGTTAGGCAGACAGACAGCAACAGTGGCAAGATGGGCCACAGCCGGTGAGGCAAGGTCTGTTCATCCAGAATCAGTATTACTTCAGTAATAATGTACATTTATGCTGCTTAAAGAAATTGAACTCCCCCCCCCCCCTTCCAATAAAAAAATATATAAATTAACATATCAACCATGTGGAAACTGAGTATAAGTTAAAGGAAGATTGAGGCTTGACACTTAATTTCTCATTAACACACACAGGTGGATTGCTGCTATACCTTGTGTCTTGTAGTAATTATTTATATATATATATATATATATATATATATATATACTGGTTTAATTACATTTAACAATCCCCAATCTGTTTTTTAATTCCAACCGTCTGGAAACTGAATATACGTAAATGTACAATTGAGGCTTGATGCTCAATTTCAACTTAGCACACACAGGTAGATTGCTGCCACACCGTGGGTATTACTGCAGTAATCTCATATATATGCTACTTAATTAAATGGAATGCCCCAAAAAATGTAAATTTCTACCGTGTGGAAACTAAAAATATGTGATATTTTCCAGCGATCCGGAAAAAATTGTTTTTCTAGATCTCTGCCTGGAAGTGGATAATGGCACCAATAGGGTGGTTACATATACCCACAGAAAGCCTACAGCTGGTAATACTATTCTCTCTGCCTCCTCCTGCCATCCACCACACGTCCTAAAAAACATCCCTAAGGGAGAAATGATAAGGGCAAAAAGAAACTGCTCCACCCAGGAACTCTTTGAAAGAGAGGTCAAAAACATTGCAGGCAGACTAAAAATGAGAGGATACACCCAAACCAGTATAAACAGAGGTATAAATTTTGCTAGATCTAAAAATAGAGAAACCCTCATTTTTCCTGAAAAAAATAAAAATAAAAATAAAAACAAAAACAGGAATAAAAAGGAAAATATCACTAATAAAGAGGAACCCATTACTTTCACCACAAATTATAGCAGAGATTATTTTAAGATTTGCTAAATTATACTAAAACATCTTCATATTCTGAACTTTAATGAGGATTGGAAAAATATAGCATCCACAGGGATAAGATGTGTAGCGAAAAGAGCTCCCACAGTGGGCCAAAAAATTAGTCCGAGCCTATTCAGGGAAAATTTTCCTAGAATAAGCACCTGGCCCAAAACTAACGGAAACTACAAATGTGGCAGCAAAAAATGCATCTGCTGTCGACACATGCACATCTCAAAAGAGGTCACATCTATGGCCAACAACAAACAACATATGTTAAAACAGTACATAAATTGCAAAACAGATCATGTGGTATATGTTATAACATGCAAAACATGCAGTTTACAATATGTGGGCTACACCACAAATGATTTGAAGGTGCGTATAAGAAAGCACTTAAGTGATGTCCCTTTATTTTATGTCTCGCAATGTCTCAGCGGCAACAATGCATTTTGCCACTGTTCACAAGGGTGATATCTCTGCGTTTTCTGTACAGGGGGTGGAGGTTGTTTCCGCACCTATCAGAGGAGGTGATCGGAAACAAAAGCTTCTAAGTAGAGAAACATATTGGATGTTAATTTTGGAAACTTGTATACCGAAGGGTTTGAACAGGAAACATGATTTAACCTTGCAGTACATGTAATTCATCAGTATGTGATTTTGAATGTATAACACTGATTTACTGCTTCCCCGCCCACATGTTCCTGGGAGGATCTCCTAATCCTGGAACACCTGGGCCTGGGACGCAACCTCCATCCAATTAGAGAAGGAGGAGGAACCCTCCTGTGTTGTATATAAGTACCTGTTTTTAGCACACTATGTATTGTCTTGAAGAAGGGCTCAATACCACAGCCCGAAACGCGTCACAATCACTTTGTGTCTCTCCATGTGATATTTGTTGGATCTTAAACTATGCAAGCCGAATAAAGAACACATTTTTATACGTTAAAAGCTGGAATCAACCTCTTTGATTTCGAATATATATTATATACACCACTCACATTTTTGTAAATATTTTATTCTATCTTTTCATAGGACAACACTGACGATATGACACTTTGATACAATGCAAAGTAGTCAGTGCGCAGCTTGTATAACAGTGTAAATTTGGTGTGCCCTCAAAATTACTCAACACACAGTCATTAATGTCTAAACCGCTGGTAACAAAAGTGAGTACACCCCTAAGTGAAAATGGCCAAATTGTGCCCAAAGTGTCAATATTTTGTGTGGCCACCATTATTTTCCAGCACTGCCTTAACTCTCTTGGGCATGCAGTTCACTTGAGCTTCACAGGTTGCCACTAGAATCCTCTTCCACTCCTCCATGACAAAATCATGGAGCTGGTGGATGTTAGAGTTAGGGTTTAGGTCTGGAGACATGCTTGTCTAGTCCAGCATTTTTACCCTTTATGAAGGCAGTGGCCGGCTAGGAGCTGTATTTGGGGTCATTATCATATTGGAATACCAACTTGCGGGCCAGTTTCTGAAGGGAGGGGATCATGCTCTGCTTCAGTATGTCACAGTACATGTTGGCATTCATGGTTCACTCAATGAACTTTAGCTCCCCACAGCTGACAGCACTCATGCAGCCCCAAACCATGACACTCCCACCACCATGCTTGACTGTAGGCAAGACAAACTTGTCTTTGTACTCCTCACCTGGTTACTGCCACACGCCACTCCTGACACCATCTGAACCAAATAAGTTTATCTTGGTCTCAGTGTCAGACCACAGGACATGGTTCCAGTAATCCATATCCTTAGTCTGCTTGTCTTCAGCAAACTGTTTGCGGGCTTTCTTGTGCATCGTCTTTAGAAGAGGCTTCCTTCTGGGCAGATCAATTTGATTCAGTATGCAGCTTATGGTCTGACCACTGACAGGCTGACCCCCACCCCTTTAACCTCTGCAGCAATGCTGGCAACACTCATGTCTATTTTGAAAAGACGACCTCTGGATATGACGCTGAGCTTGTGCACTCCCAACTTCTTTGCGCGACCATGACGAGGCCTGTTCTGAGTGGAACCTGTCTTGCTAAGCCGCTGTTAGGTCTTGGCCACCTTTCTGTAGCTCAGTTTCAGGGTGTTGGCAATCTTCTTATAGTCTAGGCCATCTTTATGTAGATCAACAATTTTGTTTTCAGATCCTCAAAGTTTTTTGCCATGAGGTGCCATGTTGAACTTCCCTGTGACCAGTATGAGTGTGAAAGCAATAACACCAAATTAAACACACCTGCTCCCCATTCACACCTGAGACTTTGTAACACTAACGAGTCACATGACACCGGGGAGGGAAAATGGCTAATTGGGCACAATTTGGCCATTTTCACTTAGGCTACTTTAACACTAGCATTTTCAATTCTGCTATTGAGATCCGTCATAGGATCTCAATAGTAGAAGAAAACGCTTCAACTTTAAAATGCATTTTGTTCCGTTTGGTGGCGTCCCCATCGCGGACAGAATAACGCTGCAAGCAGCGGTTTTCTGTCCGCAATGTGGTGCGGAGCAAGGCGGATCCATTCTGATATACAATGTAAGTCAATGGGGATGAATTTGTTTTCTCTGACACAATAGAAAACGGATCCGTCCCCCATTGACTTTCAATGGTGTTCATGACAGATCCGTCTTGGCTATATAAGACATAATACAACTGGATCCGTTCATGACAGATGCATGGGGTTGTATTATTGTAACAGAAGCGTTTTTGCAGATCCATGATGGATTCACAAAAACGCTAGTGTGAAAGTAGCCTTAGAGGTGTACTGTTAATAGAACCATAGTCCGATACTGTCAATAGGCACCCACTTATGATTATAGAGGGTGTCAAAACTAGCAATGAAAACGATTACGTTCATTGATCATGATAATATTCAGTTTAAAGATGCTTCCCACATCTGGCCAATAGAGGGAAACTTATTTTTACAATGGGCCCAGCCATATCAGATCAAGACAACCAGGACAAGGCACCCATTAACTAGCGGGCAGAAAAAACTGTCAGAGGAAACAAGAGTAGGGTCAATCTTTCATTGATCCCGTGGGGGGACTGGGACCGGAATCGATGTATCCATTCACATTTCTTCTGAAAGATCTTCCTGTCATAGTCACCCCCTCGGGGAGATGGAGGTACCAGTTCAAAAACCGAGAATCTTAGACATCTCGGGTCCCCCCCATGGTGATCATTAACATGCAATGCCACCGGTGTCACATTCTTCTTTACTATGTCATTTACATGTTCAAGGATCCTCCTTCTCACCTCTCACTGTTTTACCAATATAGTCCATTGGACACGTACACTGGCATATATAGATCGCCCCTTTACTCCTACAATTGATGAAGTCCCTGACCTGAAAGGTCTGGTTTGTCGCAGAGCACGTAATGACCTTAGCTGTCGAAATAAAATCACACGCCTTACAGGAGCCACATCTATAGACACCTATAGGTTTACGATCCAGCCATGTACCAGTCCTGGCTGGGGGTGTGAAATGGCTATGTACAAGCCGGTCCTTAATGCTCTTGCCATGCCGATAAGAGATGGCGGGGTGCTTGGCGACAACATCCGACAAATCAGAATCCATCTGCAGAATAGGCCAGTATTTTCTCAACACACTCATGACCTCATGGTTGGCTACATCAAAGGTGGAGATGATCTGCAGTGGTTGATGTCTATCAGAGGCTCTCTGCCTCGGGACAAACAAGTCAGCCCGATTCTTTCCTTGCGCATGTTTGAAGGCCTCCTTCAACACCATCTGCGGGTATCCCCTAGCCCTGAACCTGTCCTGCAAACCCCTTGCCTCACTGAAAAAGGACTCACCCTCAGAGCAGTTTCTCCTGACTTGGAGATTTTGGCCCCTAGGTATGCCCCGTTTGAGGGGGCAGGGTGGTGGTTATTCCAGTGAAGCAAGGAGTTGATAGCCGTGGCTTTCCTATGAATGTTCGTCACAAGTCTATCCCCTACCTTAGTAACCCGAACATCCAGAAAGGTGATAGTATGAAAATCCAGTTCAAAGGTGAACCGGAGGCCGATTTAATTTTTATTAAGGTCAGCAACGAACCTTTTAAAATCCACCGGTCCACCTTTCCACACCACAAAGATGTCGTCAATGTAGCGTGTCCAAAATAAAATGTTGTCGGCCCACCAGACTATTTGGTCAGGAAATACACATGTATCTTCCCACCAGCCCAGGAGGAGGTTGGCATAAGTCAGGGCACAGGGGCTGCCCATTGCCGTCCCCCTGAGCTGGTGGTAGAAACGTGCATTGAACAAAAAAAAGTTGTGAGTGTGAATTCCAATAACTGTAAGGTAAAGTTGTTGTGTAGACCACAGTGTGTGCCTCTTGTCCGTAGAAAGTACTCAACGGCTAAAAGTACATAGTAGTGTGGGATGGAACTGTAGAGCTACTCTACGTCAATACTCGCCAATAGGCAGTCAGGGTCGAGGTTGAGTGTTTCGATCTTGTTGAGGAAGTCCATTGTGTCCCTCGTGTATGCAGGTAGGGACACAACGAACTGCCTCAACACCCGATCAAGGTAGACGCCACAGTTTTGTGTCAGGGAATTAACCCCCAAAACAATTGGGCGGCCCCTGAGTGGTGTTGTACCCTTATGTATCTTATGCGATCCGTAGAAAGTCGCTATGCATGGGTTAACGGGGAGGAGAAATTTAAATTCAGATGGACTAATGACCTTATTATTGAGACCCGTCGATAATAACAATTTAAGGTCCTCAAGGAACGATGCAGTAGGGTTTGTAGACAATATCCTATACCCGTCCCTATCTTTCGAGAGCTCAAGGCACATACGTAGATAGATATCATGGTCCAGGACCACCAAGTTACCGCCTTTATTGGACGGTTTGATGATAATGGAATCATCTTTCTCTAGTGACTTCAGTGCCATTTCAGCATGAGAGAGATTAAAAGTCCTAGAATCGACTTTGCCCATTCGATGAAAGTCAGTAATAACCATCTGGAGAAAGATGTCCACATATTCGTAGTTTACAAATCGTAAATCAAATGCTTTTTATTGGTATATTTCTTGGTGACCAGACCGATGGGGCTTACTCTGTAGACATGAAAAGGTGGTTGGGAAAAGGAGCCTATGATGAATCCCTTCTGCAGTTCGGCCTGCAGGAGAGAATCCACCGAGCCTGGGTCCTCCGTGGCTGACACCAGATTTGGTGTTTCCCATGAACCTTGGGGCAAGGTGACGAGACCGGTATGGAAGCCTTCGGAAAATCCGGATAGCAGGAATTGTACGAAACCGGGGTTGTGAAGAGTTTTTAGGAGGGAGACCAAAAGGGGAACATTGATGTCGGCTAGTCAGCTTTTCGCAGCGCGTTGGGAGCAGGAGGATTGAGGATGGGCCCGAAAACAGGTGAATAAATATGGAGTGCCTTACACTTATTGTAGTTACAGAAAGTGAAATTATTATTATTGCATAACTGATTTCTCCCCAGGAATACTATGGGCCGACCTAATTTGTCCAGGAGCGGACCTGGCTTTTGGGAAGCTGAAGCGCTGGGCTGCTTTTTTTCCTGGGAAGTGACGTGTCAGTTGGGGCACCAGTCGGAAGCATGCAGCACCGACTGACAATTAGAGCAATACGGGGATCTAAGTTAAGCAAAATGTCTACAGAAAAGCTCCATGTCTAAGGATGGCCAGTTAGTGACATACTGAAACTGGGCGAGGGCGGCGGCTGCCTTCGCCGAGAATAAACTATGGTAGTCGTAGTAGGTGAATCCTCGGTATGTGTCGAGCTCCTCCCTTCTGGCCAGCTGCGCGGAACAGATGATGTCCCGATACAGGCTAAACGCAAGCACAAACTCCGGGCTGGAGAGTTTTTTGTTAAGGCATGTGTCTTTGGACTTCAGTACCACTGACACATCGCCGCATGCGATGGTCCTGCTTTCTACGGTGTCATGGGTAGAAATGAGGACCGCCGCTAAGTTGACGTCCTTGCCTGCCAGTATGTCTTTGCGCGAGTTCTCCGGAACGAAAAGGGAGGGAGCAATCTCGGGAACCCCAGAAAACCTACCTGGGGAAGAAGACCGGGAAGTGGAAGGACCTGGAGTGGGATCGATGGGTGCGGTAGGTGACGCGTCCCTACTTTCGACTGCCTGGAGTCTGGTGTTGATGTCGCAGATGGAACTGGACAGGTTATTAATGGTGGCGTGTAGTTGCGTCAGGGACAACTGGATGGTAGACATTGAAAACTTGCTCCGTGGGCGCCGTGGATGGCTCTGGAAACAACAGGCGATACAGTTCGGCCTTGCGGGCTGTGGCCGAATGGCGTATCCCTCGCTTGTTTAGCTCGGCAATCAGCTTAGGGATTGTCTAAGTTCGGTAGGATGGGAGGCTTGCTCGCTCCGAAACCGCGGACTCTACAGTTGACAAAGCGTCCTCGAGGGTTCTTTACGGTAAGAGCAGTGAGACTATGGAACTCTCTGCCAGAGGAGGTGGTGATGGTGAGTACAATAAAGGAATTCAAGAGGGGCCTGGATGTATTTCTGGAGTGTAATAATATTACAGGCTATAGCTACTAGAGAGGGGTCGTTGATCCAGGGAGTTATTCTGATTGCCTGATTGGAGTCGGGAAGGAATTTTTTATCCCCTAAAGTGAGGAAAATTGGCTTCTACCTCAGTTTTTTTTTGCCTTCCTCTGGATCAATTTGCAGAATGACAGGCTGAACTGGATGGACAAATGTCTTTTTTCGGCCTTATGTACTATGTTACTATGTTACTATGATGTCGGAAACGTGAGACATGGTGAGCTGAAAAATGAAAGGGACATGATGGGAGCTTGTAGAATCTGCCCGCGGGGCAGGTGTCCCGTAGGGGATAATCGCAGGATGGGCGCGGTCGGGGTGGGGGCGGGGCTGCCGATGAGAATACTCGTGGCGAGGTGCAGGGCCTTAACCTAGCTGGTGACCTAGGGACGCGTTGGTCCCCCTGCGAGGCGTGCGAATGTCAACTTACCTGAATTTACCGGGGCTGCTTGCGCCAAGACTAAGGGAACTTCACCTGAAAAGAACGGTACATGCTGCCATGATTTGCTATGCCGGGAGGCCAAAATATCAAATCGTACTTTCTACTTACCTGGAAGAAGACGACTAAGTTCTTACAGGTACCCGCGGGGTAGCTTAGCACCTAAAAGGACAAGACCGTACATGTTGACTTAACGAGACCATGACTAGAAAAATGCGACCAGACGTTTGTGGGATATGACAGGACTGATGCCAGGAACGAAAGGCATTGACTGCCGCTGAAGTGGGCCCGATATGGGGGATGCGCGGATCGGGCGGAACAGGTAGGACGATACGGGGTAATAGTGCACGGCCGAGACCATGAACCATTATGACTGACGGAAAGACTAGCAACAGAGAGTCTACTGAGGAAACATGTACCAGGGCGATCCTGGGTAACCTGGGAATGACCGGGTTAGGAGACATTTAGACATGGACAAGGAATGGTCCAGGGAGTACCTGGTGAGGATGACTGCCATGGGAGACGCGAGGCCTGGGAGTACCAGGCCAGGTGGCAGAGGAATGAACATGGAAGAAGAATGTTACACGTAAACAGTAAGGAGACCAGGGCACACCTGATTAGTGTGAGAACGCGTGGCGCTTGGGCGCACCAAGCATGGGAAGACATGGGTAGCATGACCCGAAGAGAAGGTGTATGAGAGGGACAGAACCCACATGAATGGAGACAGAAGAAAACATGGCACACGGAAAGGAGGGAATCCAGGGCGTACCTGGTGCAACAAAACGAGTGAAAGACCCCCGAGGGAAATCAGGCGGGGGTGGGGGACCTGAGCATATCAGGTGGGTGGGACCCGACATGCAAGGATGAGAAGAATGTGGCGTGAAGATGCTAGGGCGTACCTAGCGGAAAAGAGAAGACAACAGAAGTTGACAGGACACAGCAGGACGTTTTTTATTTATTCTTTTTTTTTATCATGCTGCGAGTAATCCAGTTCTCATTACCAGGCCAGTTCTCATTACCAGGTACGGAACGAGATTTGTAGAATTACGTCCTAGAAGAGCTGGGATGGCAGCACGAAATATGATGAGTACAGCAAAAGCTGTCTAAACATAGTGTTCTACAGTCCTGAATACATAATAGAAATTCAGGATCAAATGATTTTAACAGATTGCAATGGAAGCAGCTAGAACCTCCTACACTCACTATGCGGGTCCCCATCCCGGGAATGGGGATTTCTGGACTCCCAGAATGAATAGCCCGCATAGCGCATCTACGACACCTGAACTACTTCTTTACCAAACTTTGTCGATGGAAAGCGCAAATTTCCAGTTTTTGTGAGCCTGTACCGTTTTTGTGGCAAACTCCAAATTTTCTTATTTTTTCTTTTTTTTTAAGTAATCAGGGCTAGCTTTAATAGACCCTTATGTGGTGAATTTCAACGTTCATATTATGGCTGCGAATCCAACAGAACTGGCCCGCTGCAGGCGTCCAGGTATTGTGCCCATAATAAGGACAATTAATGCAGGGCCCTGTTCACATCTAGTTTGTCCCCACATTGGACTTGTTTGTTGAATATAAGAATTGTGGACGATCTATCCTGGGAATACATAATCGATATCGGCTCTGTACGCTTGAGTGGGGGCCCAACTGCAGTAACCAGGTGTGGCCACTACACCATATGTGGAGTTGTGGTGTAGCGGTGCACAGCAGCTACTGAAAACAGCTGATTGGGGGGTGTAGGGGATGTCAGGAGGATAGGTCCGATAAGTAGTGAATTGGTATAATAAAATTTTGCCTGGACACAGTAAGGCGGTAATAAACTACATGCCCAGATACTAGGGTACAAGTTTATTTCGGACCCGAGGTCATTACTTGCTGAAGCGAGAAAGCGCGCCAGGAGACGAGCGGCAGGCATGCTCCTGCCGGCTCCTGGCTCGCTGCAGCGGGAGAGATCACGTGGTTGCGTTCCACAGTGGAACGCATGGCAGGCTGGAGCGCGATTCTCCCGGTAGCGGCCGGAGGGGAGGATGGTTGCCGTGCAGCGCGGCTCGTGCGGAGGTAACTGGTGGGAACCAGGGGAGGAGGGGGGAACTTGCCCTTGATGGCCGCGAGTTCTGGCGTGCAGGATCGCGGGAAAGGCCGGAATGGTACCTGGAGCAACAAAGGTGCGACTCCTCCTACCCTGGAAAGCAAGGTGAGAGAGGAAGTGCACCACATGTGCGGGGCGGCGGGGCTTATGAAGTCCCCTACGCCCCTCCCACAAATGCAGGCTGAAATTTAGCCTGCTAGATATATATATAATATATATATACACTCACCTAAAGAATTATTAGGAACACCATACTAATACGGTGTTGGACCCCTTTTGCCTTCAGAACTGCCTTAATTCTACGTGGCATTGATTCAACAAGGTGCTGATAGCATTCTTTAGAAATGTTGGCCCATATTGATAGGATAGCATCTTGCAGTTGATGGAGATTTGAGGGATGCACATCCAGGGCACGAAGCTCCCGTTCCACCACATCCCAAAGATGCTCTATTGGGTTGAGATCTGGTGACTGTGGGGGCCATTTTAGTACAGTGAACTAATTGTCATGTTCAAGAAACCAATTTGAAATGATTCGAACTTTGTGACATGGTGCATTATCCTGCTGGAAGTAGCCATCAGAGGATGGATACATGTTCTCATTCTGTTTACGCCAAATTCGGACTCTACCATTTGAATGTCTCAACAGAAATCGAGACTCATCAGACCAGGCAACATTTTTCCAGTCTTCAACAGTCCAATTTTGGTGAGCTCGTGCAAATTGTAGCCTCTTTTTCCTATTTGTAGTGGAGATGAGTGGTACCCGGTGGGGTCTTCTGCTGTTGTAGCCCATCCGCCTCAAGGTTGTGCGTGTTGTGGCTTCACAAATGCTTTGCTGCATACCTCGGTTGTAACGAGTGGTTATTTCAGTCAACGTTGCTCTTCTATCAGCTTGAATCAGTCGGCCCATTCTCCTCTGACCTCTAGCATCCACAAGGCATTTTTGCCCACAGGACTGCCGCATACTGGATGTTTTTCCCTTTTCACACCATTCTTTGTAAACCCTAGAAATGGTTGTGCATGAAAATCCCAGTAACTGAGCAGATTGTGAAATACTCAGACCAGCCCGTCTGGCACCAACAACTATGCCACGCTCAAAATTGCTTAAATCACCTTTCTTTCCCATTCTGACATTCTGACATTGAAGCAACTGCTATGTGATTGGTTGACTAGATAATTGCATTAATGAGAAATAGAACAGGTGTTCCTAATAATTCTTTAGGTGAGTATATATATATATATATATATATATATATACACTGCTCAAAAAAATAAAGGGAACACAAAAATAACACATCCTAGATCTGAGTTAATTAAATATTCTTCTGAAATACTTTGTTCTTTACATAGTTGAATGTGCTGACAACAAAATCACACAAAAAAAAAATATGGAAATCAAATTTTTTAACCCATGGAGGTCTGGATTTGGAGTCACCCTCAAAATTTAAGTGGAAAAACACACTACAGGCTGATCCAACTTTGATGTAATGTCCTTAAAACAAGTCAAAATGAGGCTCAGTAGTGTGTGTGGCCTCCACGTGCCTGTATGACCTCCCTACAACGCCTGTGCATGCTCCTGATGAGGTGGCGGACGGTCTCCTGAGGGATCTCCTCCCAGACCTGGACTAAAGCATCTGCCAACTCCTGGACAGTCTGTGGTGCAACGTGACGTTGGTGGATAGAGCGAGACATGATGTCCCAGATGTGCTCAATTGGATTCAGGTCTGGGGAACGGGCGGGCCAGTCCATAGCATCAATGCCTTCGTCTTGAAGGAACTGCTGACACACTCCAGCCACATGAGGTCTAGCATTGTCTTGCATTAGGAGGAACCCAGGGCCAACCGCACCAGCCTTTGGTCTCACAAGGGGTCTGAGGATCTCATCTCGGTACCTAATGGCAGTCAGGCTACCTCTGGCAAGCACATGGAGGGCTGTGCGGCCCTCCAAAGAATTGCCACCCCACACCATTACTGACCCAATGCCAAACCGGTCATGCTGGAGGATGTTGCAGGCAGCAGAACGTTCTCCACGGCGTCTCCAGACTCTGTCACGTCTGTCACATGTGCTCAGTGTGAACCTGCTTTCATCTGTGAAGAGCACAGGGAGCCAGTGGCGAATTTGCCAATCTTGGTGTTTTCTGTCAAATGCCAAACGTCCTGCACGGTGTTGGGCTGTAAGCACAACCCCCACCTGTGGACGTCGGGCCCTCATATCACCCTCATGGAGTCTGTTTCTGACCGTTTGAGCAGACACATGAACATTTGTGGCCTGCTGAAGGTCATTTTGCAGGGCTCTGGCAGTGCTCCTCCTGTTCCTCCTTGCACAAAGGCGGAGGTAGCGGTCCTGCTGCTGGGTTGTTGCCCTCCTACGGCCTCCTCCACGTCTCCTGATGTACTGGCCTGTCTCCTGGTAGCGCCTCCATGCTCTGGACACTACGCTGACAGACACAGCAAACCTTCTTGCCACAGCTCGCATTGATGTGCCATCCTGGATAAGCTGCACTACCTGAGCCACTTGTGTGGGTTGTAGACTCCGTCTCATGCTACCACTAGAGTGAAAGCACCGCCAGCATTCAAAAGTGACCAAAACATCAGCCAGGAAGCATAGGAACTGAGAAGTGGTCAGGTCACCACCTGCAGAACCACTCCTTTATTGGGGGTGTCTTGCTAATTGCCTATAATTTCCACCTGTTGTCTATCCCATTTGCACAACAGCATGTGAAATTGATTGTCACTCAGTGTTGCTTCCTAAGTGGACAGTTTGATTTCACAGAAGTGTGATTGACTTGGAGTTACATTGTGTTGTTTAAGTGTTCCCTTTATTTTTTTGAGCAGTGTATATATATATAGATATAGAAAACAAAAATCGGACTGCACTTCAAGCATTTCTTCAAAGAAGTATGTTTTTATTCACCCATATGGTGGCAAAAGCGACGTTTCGGCTCAAGCATGAGCCTTTCTCAAGCATGAGAAAGGCTCATGCTTGAGCCGAAACGTCGCTTTTGCCACCATATGGGTGAATAAAAACATACTACTTTGAAGAAATGCTTGGAGTGCAGTCCGATTTTTGTTTTCTATAAGTGGGTAAGCACCTTTTACCGTACTTGGACATTGCACCCGTCTATTTTTCCACACTCCTCAGGGTGGTGCTGCCAGTGTTTTTTTTCTTTATATATATATATATATATATATATATATATATACAGTACAGACCAAAAGTTTGGACACACCTTCTCATTCAAAGAATTTTCTTTATTTTCATGACTATGAAAATTGTAGATTCACACTGAAGGCATCAAAACTATGTCATCCACACATGTGGAATTATATACATAACAAACAAGTGTGAAACAACTGAAAATATGTCATATTCTAGATTCTTCAAAGTAGCCACCTTTTGCTTTGATTACTGCTTTGCACACTCTTGGCATTCTCTTGATGAGCTTCAAGAGTTAGACCCCTAAAATGGTTTTCACTTCACAGGTGTGCCCTGTCAGGTTTAATAAGTGGGATTTCTTGCCTTATAAATGGGGTTGGGACCATCAGTGGCATTGAGGAGAAGTCAGGTGGATACACAGCTGATAGTCCTACTGAATAGACTGTTAGAATTTGTATTATGGCAAGAAAAAAGCAGCTAAGTAAAGAAAAACGAGTGGCCATCATTACTTTAACCCCTTAGGGACCCATGACGTACCGGTACGGCATGGATCCCGAGTCCCTAAGGACCCATGACGTACCGGTACGTCATGAGTTTAAAGTGAGATTGTGGCGCCCCAGGGGTTAATCCGCACAGGATGCCGGCTGAAATCCCCGTATCGGCGATCGCAGCAAACCGCAGGTCAATTCAGACCTGCGGTTTGTTGCGATTTCTGCTGTTTCTGATCGCCGCGGTCCCTGACCGCAGCGATCAGAAACTTTAGTGTGGCACAAATATATATGTATCACCCCCCCCTGCACCCCTGCATGATTTTAGCCTGGTGGGAGGTGCAGGGGGGGTGTTGCGGGCGGTGCGGGCGGTGCGGGAGGCGGGCTGTGCGGCAGGCGGGATCGCGATCCCCCACCCGCCTCCCGCCGAATGATCGTTGGTTTCTAGTGGGTATACCAGGGTGTCAGCACATTGATGACACCCTGGTATAAACGTCTGACATCTGTGAATGGATGTCAGCCGTTTACCCCTTCCCTACAGCGGTCCGTACGGACCGCTGTATGGAAAGAGTTAACAGTAAGATGCGACTCCCTCCCTCTCCCATTGGGGGGCTGCTGTGCCTTTGCAGCCCCCCGACAGAATGTGGTGACAGAGGGAGGGAGCCCCAGTCATTACCCTTCCCCGTCTGCGAAGTTGTGGCCACAACTTCGCAGCGGGGAAGGTTCCCATGGCAACAGGACGCCTTCTCAGGCGTCCTGCTGTCCATGGTGCTGAACAGATCTATGCTAGAGGCATAGATCTGTTCAGACAAAGTGTAAGTAAAATACAGTACAAAACACTATATAGTGTACTGTACTGTATTATACAGACATCAGACCTACTGGATCTTCAAGAACCAAGTGGGTCTGGGTAAAAAAAAAGTAAGAAAAAGTGAAAAAAATGTGAAAATCAAAAAACACATTTATCACTAATTAAAAATGAAAAAAATTCCCTACACATGTTTGGTATTGCCGCGTCCGTAACGACCTGATCTATAAAACGGTCATGTTACTTTCCCCGCACGGTGAACGCCATAAAAATAAAAAATAAAAACTATGAGAAAATTGAAATTTTGCCCACCTTACTTCCCAAAAAAGGTAATAAAAGTGATCAAAAAAGTCACATGTATGCCAAAATAGTGCCAATCAAACCGTCATCTCATCCCGCAAAAAATGAGACCCTACCCAAGATAATCGCCTAAAAACTGAAAAAACTATGGCTCTTAGACTATGGAAACACTAAAACATGATTTTTTTTGTTTCAAAAATGAAATCATTGTGTAAAACTTACATAAATAAAAAAAAGTATACATATTAGGTATCACCGTGTCCATATCGACCGTCTCTATAAAAATATCACATGAGTTAACCCCTCAGGTGACCACCGTAAAAAAATAAAAATAAAAACGGTTTAAAAAAAAAAATATTTTGTCATCTTATGTCACAAAAAGTGCAATAGCAAGCGATCAAAAAGTCACATGCACCCCAAAATAGTGCCAATAAAACAGCCATCTCATCCCGCAAAAAATTAGACCCTACTTAAGATAATCGCCCAAAAACTGAAAAAACTATGGCTCTTAGGCTATGGAGACACTAAAACTTTTTTTGTTTTAAAAATGAAATCATTGTGTAAAACTTAAATAAAAAAAAAAAATTGTATACATATTAGGTATCGCCGCGTCCGTGACAACCTGCTCTATAAAATTACCACATGATCTAACCTTTCAGATGAATGTTGTAGATAACAAAAAAAAATAACGGTGCCAAAAAAGCTATTTCTTGTTACCTTGCCGCACAAAAAGTGTAATATAGAGCAACCAAAAATCATATGTACCCTAAACTAGTACCAACAATACTGCCACCCTATCCCGTAGTTTGTAAAATGGGGTCACGTTTTTGGAGTTTCTACTCTAGGGGTGCATCAGGGGGGCTTCAAATGGGAGATGGTGTCAAAAAACCAGTCCAGCAAAATCTGCCTTCCAAAAACCGTATGGCATTCCTTTTCTTCTGCGCCCTGCCGTGTGCCCGTACAGCGGTTTACAACCACATATGAGGTGTTTCTGTAAACTACAGAATCAGGGCCATAAATATTGAGTTTTGTTTGGCTGTTAACCCTTGCTTTGTTACTTGAAAAAAAATATTAAAATGGAAAATCTGCCAAAAAAGTAAAATTTTGAAATTGTATCTCTATTTTCCATTAAATCTTGTGCAACACCTAAAGGGTTAACAAAGTTTGTAAAATCAGTTTTGAATACCTTGAGGGGTGTAGTTTCTTAGATGGGGACACTTTTAGGGAGTTTCTACTCTAGGGGTGCATCAGGGGGCTTCAAATGGGACATGGTGTCAAAAAACCAGTCCAGCAAAATCTGCCTTCCAAAAACCAAACGGTGCACCTTTCACTCTACGCCCCGCTGTGTGGCCGTACAGTAGTTTACAGCCACATATGGGGTGTTTCTGTAAACGGCAGAGTCAGGGCAATAAAGATACAGTCTTGTTTGGCTGTTAACCCTTGCTTTGTTAATGGAAAAAATGGGTTAAAATGGAAAATTAGGCAAAAAAATGAAATTCTCAAATTTCATCCCCATTTGCCAATAACTCTTGTACAACACCTAAAGGGTTAACGAAGTTTGTAAAATCAGTTTTGAATACCTTGAGGGGTGTAGTTTATAGAATGGGGTCATTTTTGGGTGGTTTCTATTATATAAGCCTCGCAAAGTGACTTCAGAGCTGTAGTGGTCCCTAAAAATTGGGTTTTTGTAAATTTCTGAAAAATTTCAATATTTGCTTCTAAAGTTCTAAACCTTGTAACATCCCCAAAAAATTAAATATCATTCCCAAAATAATTCAAACATGAAGTAGACATATGGGGAATGTAAAGTCATCACAATTTTTGGGGGTATTACTATGTATTACAGAAGTAGAGAAACTGAAACTTTGAAATTTGCAAATTTTTCACAATTTTTTATAAATTTGGTATTTTTTTATGCAAAGCAAAAAAAAAATTTTGACTTCGTTTTACCAGTGTCATGAAGTACAATATGTGACGAAAAAACAATCTCAGAATGGCCTGGATAAGTCAAAGCGTTTTAAAGTTATGAGCACTTAAAGTGACACTGGTCAGATTTGCAAAAAATGGCCAAGTCCTTAAGGTGAAATAGGGCTGAGACCTTAAGGGGTTAAGAAATGAAGGTCAGTCAGTCACCCGAAAAATTGGGAAAACTTTGAAAGTAAGGGCTATTTGACCATGAAGGAAAGTGATGGGGTGCTGCGCCTCCACAGTCACCGGACCTGAACCCAATCGAGATGGTTTGGGGTGAGCTGGACCGCAGAGTGAAGGCAAAAGGGCCAACAAGTGCTAAGCATCCCTGGGAACTCCTTCAAGACTGTTGGAAGACCATTTCAGGGGACTACCTCTTGAAGCTCATCAAGAGAATGCCAAGAGTATGCAAAGCAGTATTCAAAGCAAAAGGTGGCTACTTTGAAGAACGTAGAATATGACATATTTTCAGTTGTTTCACACTTGTTTGTTATGTATATAATTCCACATGTGTTAATTCATAGTTTTGATGCCTTCATAGTCATGAAAATAAAGAAAACTCTTTGAATGAGAAGGTGTGTCCAAACTTTTGGTCTGTAGTGTATATACAAACCGGATTCCAAAAAAGTTGGGACACTATACAAATCGTGAATAAAAACTGAATGCAATGATGTGGAGGTGCCAACTTCTAATATTTTATTCAGAATAGAACATAAATGACGGAACAAAAGTTTAAACTGAGAAAATGTACCATTTTAAGGGAAAAATATGTTGAATCAGAATTTCATTGTGTCAACAAATCCCAAAAAAGTTGGGACAAGGCCATTTTCACCACTGTGTGGCATCTCCCCTTCTTCTTACAACACTCAACAGACGTCTGGGGACCGAGGAGACCAGTTTCTCAAGTTTAGAAATAGGAATGCTCTCCCATTCTTGTCTAATACAGGCCTCTAACTGTTCAATCGTCTTGGGCCTTCTTTGTTGCACCTTCCTCTTTATGATGCGCCAAATGTTCTCTATAAGTGAAAGATCTGGACTGCAGACTGGCTATTTCAGTACCCGGATCCTTCTCCTACGCAGCCATGATGTTGTGATTGATGCAGAATGTGGTCTGGCATTATCTTGTTGAAAAATGCAGTTTCTTCCCTGAAAGAGATGACGTCTGGATGGGAGCATATGTTGTTCTAGAACCTGAATATATTTTTCTGCATTGATGGTGCCTTTCCAGACATGCAAGCTGCCCATGCCACACGCACTCATGCAACCCCATACCATCAGAGATGCAGGCTTCTGAACTGAGCGTTGATAACAACTTGGGTTGTCCTTGTCCTCTTTGGTCCAGATGACATGGCGTCCCAGATTTCCAAAAAGAACTTTGAATCGTGACTCGTCAGACCACAGAACAGTCTTCCATTTTGCCACACTCCATTTTAAATGATCCCTGGCCCAGTGAAAACGCCTGAGCTTGTGGATCTTGCTTAGAAATGGCTTCTTCTTTGCACTGTAGAGTTTCAGCTGGCAACGGCGGATGGCACGGTGGATTGTGTTCACTGACAATGGTTTCTGGAAGTATTCCTGAGCCCATTCTGTGATTTCCTTTACAGTAGCATTCCTGATGCTGCCATCTCCACACTATGTCACCGTGCTACTTTGTGGCCTAATCATACTGCTGCTGTCACCTCCACACTTTGTCATTGTGCCACTCTGTGGCATCCTGATGATGCCACCACCACCAGACCCTGTCATTGTTCCACTCTGTGGTCTCCTCATGCTGCTTCCATCTCACCACTATCTCATAGGGCCACTCTATGGACTTCTCATGCTGTTACCACCCTCCCCACTCAATGACCGGGTCGCTATTGTCCTTCTTTGGCCTTGAAATCACCATTTATTTGACCTTTCTTCTGATCGGTCAGAAGGAAGGAAAAATGAACCGCACAACGGATCCTGTATGTGTAGCAGCTGTAAGGACTGTATGGTCACATCAGAATTGGCTTATGATTTGGTAGCCAAAAGCAGGAGTGGTTACAAAACACAGAACACATGCAAATATTACCTTCACATGTCATCTCTGTTTTAGATCCACTCCTGTTTTTTTTGGGCATTACCAATACTCATGTATTACTGAGCAACTGCTGACCGAGTGAAGGCGTATGCTCCCCAGACAGGATCAGTTTTTTGTGGGTTATTGTTCTGACGGTCAAAATAACATAACAAAAACAAATACAGGTGCACTCTGCGGTCTTACTAACCCTCATACTGGTGTAAAATTGAGAATTAGCCAACATATCCTGCTTGGAGGACATGTCTAAGCCCGAGCACTGCGCCAAGGTTTCTCAAGTAGCTCGGGAACCTAACGCTAAACCTACCTGGGCCGTATGGGCAATACCAGGAGCCAGTGGGCGAATTACAGGTGCGCAAGGTCCGACTCAAAGCAATCTCCCAGTAACCTCCAGCATGTGACCATGCATACAATGGGAGGAGGCAGAGAGCTCTGAGCCCCACCCAAGACTGGCTGATATAGCCCGGGCCTCACATGTGCACCAGAATGCTGCCTGTGGATGGAAATAAAGGCACATTCAGACTAGGAGTTTCTACACCTCCAAAAATTCAAAATACAAACTACAAATTGGCGTGGTATTAAAAAGCAGGAAGTGCTCAACCCCGTATGCAGTGGTGCATCTATACCGGGGGGGGGGGGGGGGCAGATCCTGCACTTGTGGCCCGTTGCTAATGGCAATCCGCAGCAAAAATGCATACAATGGAGGATGCCTGCAGCGGACCACAAGTACCACAATGGACATCCTACACAGGATAGCAATTGTGTGGATGTGATAGACAGTCAAAATAACAGTAGGTTTAGCGTTAGGTTCCCAAGCTACTTGGGAAACCTTGGCGCGATGCTCAGGCTCAGACATGTCCTCCAAGCAGGATATGTTGGCTAATTCTCAATTTTACACCAGTATGAGGGTTAGTAAGACCGCAGAGTGCACCTGTATTTGTTTTTGTTATGTTATTTTGACTGTCTATCACATCCACACAATTGCTATCCTGTGTAGGATGTCCATTGTGGTACTTGTGGTCTGCTGCAGGCATCCTCCATTGTATGCATTTTTGCTGGGGATTGCCATTAGCAACGGGCCACAAGTGCAGGATCTGCCCCCCCCCCGGTATAGATGCACCACTGCATACGGGGTTGAGCACTTCCTACTTTTTAATACCACGCCAATTTGTAGTTTGTGTTATTGCTCTGACGGATCAGAGGAAGGGCAAACTAATCAGTGACTTCAACACAAACTTATTGCTGACACCCTCTCCACTCTGTCAGGGGGCTCTACTTGTATAAGCGTTTATTAGAACAGGTTCTGTAGACATCTATGTGAAATCAGCTGACGACGGTGTAAAAGGAGTGCTATTCTTCTTGATGCTAACACGGACCTGTAAGGTTGAGTTAATACTTGAGTTATTTGGTCAGTTTTGTAGCAGAAAAAATAGTTGAAGTGGCACTACACACTGATTTCCTCTATAGTACTCCCATGTGAATGTACAGGTGTACAGGTGGTCACTAAATAAGCAGCAGAGATGTATAAATTCGTAACCTGGCGGTGCTCCACTGTGTAGACTGTATAGAAGGACAATGATATGTACTTGAAGAAAAAGCAAAAAAGTCCAGTGGCACTCACCATTAGTTGCGGTTCTTCTTTAATGTATATTCCAAAATGAGAAGACATGTAAAAGAACACAGACGGCTTCGGGTGGACAACGTATCTGCAGTGCAAGGGAATAGCGGCGACGGCCCTTTCACGCGTATAGCGCTTTGTCAGGCCAGCATATCAGCAGCAAGAAAATGCCTGCTTTCATATCTGTGTGCACACCCCTTGTCTGACGTCACTGGGCGGCCTGTGAGGTCAGACCAGGGTCAAAGGTGTGCTCACCATACAGAAGCTGTCTGCATTTGTTAAAACAAAAAAACAGAAACATTTATAAGGAAACATAAACCATAGCAATTTTACAGGAACACTCTCATATCTATTTTTTCATTTGTGCTCGGATCGGCTCATGCTGAGAGGGTACCCTACCTAAGCCTATACTCCACCCCCCCAACCTAGAAGCAGCAGAGTTATGCCGGAACTGCTTATCGAAGGGTAGCCTAAAGGGGGCTACCCCAATGATGAGACCTGAAAGAAGGGAGGGCTCCTGGGTGGGTTGAAATCGTTCGAACCGACAAGTGGGGGGAGGAGGGCCAGGTTTAAATAGTGAACGCCCCGCCTCCCCTCACACAAATGCGGCACTCTTAATTGCCTACCACTTGTGCTCGGATCGGCTCATGCTGAGAGGGTACCCTACCTAAGCCTATACTCCACCCCCCCAACCTAGAAGCAGCAGAGTTATGCCGGAACTGCTTATCGAAGGGTAGCCTAAAGGGGCCAAAAGAACCATGCATAGGAGTTAGAAAACTTGATAACAGAAACTACAGACCAAAACTCGAAAGCCAATGATATTTCGTATAAGGATCCGGGATATTACGCATGGAACACGCGGAACTGCGACGACCCAACCGTTTGATGACATGTACTGGCACCTAATGCATGGACGCCGCCGCTGCCGCGCCCATGCGGAAGGAATGTCCTGTGATCCAGCGAGGACCGACCCCTGAACCTGTCAACTAACCTGAATGTACGTAAGAAAGGCCGCGGAGGTTAGCCGGGCATTGCCTAGTTCGAGTACGGGAGAACATGCCGATTGGACTAAATACTACGCAGCCAAGCCTCCAAGGCCTGCACCGGACACCATCTGCTGTCCGTGGGAAAGTATCTGACCGCCACTGGTTGCCCCGGCCGTGACGTCTTGGACGAGGCCAAGGTGAGGACATGGATGGACCCGCGCCGGATGAGCTGACCTTTCCGCAGGCACCCAGCCAGCGTATTGGTGCCCATGAGCTCGCCTGACCTGAGGAATCCATGGAAGGCCAAGTACAAGGCTGTTTCTACCAGAGCGCTAACCTGTGGCCCGAACGGTTTGCCCCTGCAGTTTGCCTGTCACGGCCTGAACAAGCTACCGGTAAATGGCTGACGCCCATGTCGTTTCACAACAGACATCTTGCGCAAACCCTTCAACGCCGCTTTGATCGGGTGGGCGGAGAAGAGTGACGGTAGGTCCGGATGTAGGATGTACCAATGGTGCTGAATACCTGCCAGGTATAGTTAACAATGCTATAGGACAGGTTTAATTGAGAGTGGCAAAAACCCCGACAAAGCCCAATAGGTGAGTGATAGGCCCCCCTTCTTTTTTTTTTTTTTTTTTTTAATCTCCATGCATGAGAGACTCTAATGGCGGAGTCCTGTGTGTAAACCTAAAGCGGAGAAGCCATGCGTGAGAGACTAATGGCGGAGCCATGCATGAGAGACTAATGGCGGAGTCATATGTGTAAAACTAAAACGGAGAAGCTCTGCGTGAGGGACTCTAATGGCGGAGTCATATGTGTAACCTAAAACGGAGAAGCCATGCATGAGAGACTCTAATGGCGGAGTTATTTGTGTAACCAAAACAGGGAAGCCATGCGTGAGAGATTCTAATGACGGAGTCATATGTGTAAACCTAAAACGGAGAAGCCATGCGTGAGACTCAGATGGCGGAGTCATATGTGTAACCTAAAACGGAGAAGCCATGCATGAGAGATTCTAATGACGGAGTCATATGTGCCAACCAAAACGGGGAAGCCATGCGTGAGAGACTCTAATTGCGGAGTCATATGTGTAACCTAAAACGGAGAAGCCATGCGTGAGAGACTCTAATGGCGGAGTCATATGTGTAACCTAAAACGGGGAAGCCATGCGTGAGACTCTGATGGCGGAGACATATGTGTAAACCTAAAACGGAGCAGCCATGCGTGAGAGATTCTAATGGCGGAGTCATATGTTTAAACCTAAAACGGAGCAGCCATGCGTGAGAGATTCTAATGACGGAGTCACATGTGTAACCTAAAACGGAGAAGCCATGCGTGAGAGACTCTAATGGCAGATCCGTATGTGTAAAACTAACACAGAGAAGCCATGCGTGAGAGACTCAGATGGCGGAGTCATATGTGTAAACCTAAAACGGAGAAGCTCTGCGTGAGAGACTCAAAAATGTATTTTTTTTTATTTTTTATTTTAATTTTTTTTCACTATCAACCACTTAAGCAGCTCCCGTATGGGCACAGCTCTGAGTACGAGCATGAATAGCATGGTATAACGCAGATCACCTGCACGGACTAACTAACATCCTGTGCCTAAATAACCCCCTTGGAACCTAATGTACGGCCGGCAGCAGGAAGCCACCGCCTATGATCTGCTCCCTCTGACCGAGCCAAGTACTCCTTCCCCTGATCCCTGCCTACCTAACGGCACGGCGGCCCGTGCCAGACTTTATTGAAGATGAGGAGCCTTTACCCCCAGCCGCGTGGGGAGCTCACGCTGCTCCCTGGCAGAATGCACAAGTGCGGGGGAGCCCCCCTCCTCAGCTAGGGCCGACCCACCGCCGGCTGGACACTCGTACCGCGTGGGGAGCAGCGCCACTCCCTGGCAATGTGCACCGGATCAGAGGGAGCCCTTCCTTTACCGTGGGCCCCGGCCCCCGCTGGTTTGAACCGTGTGCCGCGTGAGGAGCCGCACAGCTCCCTGGCATTGTGCGCCGGTGCGGGAGTGCCCCCCCTCAGCTAGGGGCTGGTTATTGTGACTGGAACCCGCTGGGAGACTGAAGCCTAACTGGACCTACCTGTGACCGTGAAGGCTGACCTCCCAGGCCGTGGCTGACCCACGTGCGTAGTCGTGACGCAACTACCCGTAGATGCCCACCCAGTGCCTGTAGTTAACGGGAGTGCGACCGAGTCTGTGGATGTGACCGACTAGCCCCTGTAGTCGTGAGGGGACCCT
Source organism: Bufo bufo (assembly GCF_905171765.1). Classification (NCBI taxonomy): domain Eukaryota; kingdom Metazoa; phylum Chordata; class Amphibia; order Anura; family Bufonidae; genus Bufo; species Bufo bufo. The sequence continues at coordinate 351,317,086 of NC_053394.1, forward strand.
ACATCGAGAGTAGCGGTAACGGACCATCGCCTGTAGACGTGGTAGTATTACCTCATGAGTCTGTTGACATGAGACTAATGCCTGCAGTCGTGGCCGGTCTTAATAATGAGTCTGTAGTCGTAACGGATTTGTGCCTGCAGTCGTGGCAGGGCTTTAGAGCGGGTCTGTAGTCGTGACAGACTGATGCCTGCAGTCGTGGCAGGGCTTTATAACGGGTCTGTAGTCGTGACAGACTGATGCCTGCAGTCGTGGCAGGACTTTATAACGAGTCTGTAGTCGTGACAGACTGATGCCTGCAGTCGTGGCAGGGCTTTATAACGGGTCTGTAGTCGTGACAGACTGATGCCTGCAGTCGTGGCAGGACTTTATAACGAGTCTGTAGTCGTGACAGACTGATGCCTGCAGTCGTGGCAGGGCTTTATAACGGGTCTGTAGTCGTGACAGACTGTTGCCTGCAGTCGTGGCAGGGCTTTAGAGCGGGTCTGTAGTCGTGACAGACTGATGCCTGCAGTCGTGGCAGGGCTTTATAAGGAGTCTGTAGTCGTGACAGACCTGGCAAAGCAACATTCCTATCTATACCATTATTATTATTATTATTATTATTTTTTTTTTTTTCTTTTCCCCCCCACCAAAGGCCACGACTGTAGGCGCCACCCTGTAAGAGATGCGCCAGAGGCCTGGACATAATAGTCCACCATCCCCCGTCCCCAAAGCCTATGCAGGAGAAAAGAGGGGGTTGGCCCCCGCATGCACCACCCCTGACTCACCTGGCGGCCATGACAGCCACGAACCCCACAGTATCGTAAGTTAGCCCACCACCTGTGGACCTGAACAACCAAGAACAGACGTGTGAGTGAGCGCACGCCAGCTGGGCGACACTTCACTCATGCCACCGCTCCTTAGCTAACCACCGGATTATTGTGACTGCGCCCGAACCAACCCCCTGACTGACCGTATGGGCTTACGGGCGGCCCGGCTGCGTGCGCAAAGTGACGTGGCCAGCCCCCCTCCTTGAAGCCCTCTTTATATTTGATCCTTGAACATATTCCAAATTTTATTTAAATATTTTTTTTATTTTTTTATTTTTTATACTCCTGCCTTAGTACCTAGCCACTGTGCCTGAGCAGAGGAGCCCTGCACCTGGACTGCAGTACCAGTATGGGCCTGTAGGTGTCGACCATCCCCCGCCCTCTCTCAAGCCAGGACCTGCTGGAGCGCAGCAAGCCAGTGATTCCCTTCTAGGTTAGAATTAACCATTGAAATCCTAACTTGTTATACAGTGCACATGTCTGAGTATCTGCTTATCTTGTCTTGCCTGAGTTTGGCGCAGTAAAGAAGATGAGTTTATTCTGCAGCGGATTCCTAGACATGACTGAAAGTCACATAAGCATGTCCACCTTAACAGCCTCGCTAATTGTAATTACCAGGAGAACGTGCATCAGGATCGGCTGTGAGGGATTTGTGCTCCGCCATGTGGAACATTGCATCCCGTGCCCACCGCTATCGACTATTTGTACAGGGAAAGCCGCGGCGTATTAATCGCCTATAGGTTTCGGCTTCCGTCCCCTGATCCTGCAGCTGGACCTCCGCTTACTGATTGCAGCTAATGAATAGATCCCTGTGTGAGCGGACGGCGTTTTCCTCTACGGCGGAACGTTCTGATACGGGAGTGAGTGATATATAACGCTGCGTCGTGGAGCCGACGGCCGGCGTGACCGATGCTCAGGGTATGCGAGCGGACGTCGTGACCCGTCGCTGCTGAGCCACAGGTGAGGGGTGCCTGCCTGGGGGACGCTGCATGTGGGAGCGGCGGTGCTTAGCGCAGGGCCTGGAGCGGATCGGGGTGCCTGTCTCGGGGTGCCGGAAGCGATCGGGAGTGCGGGCAGTCTCCAGCGCAGCTGGGGACCGGCGGCACGCTCGGCAGCCCCACATGTTATACATAGCGAGACGGGTGTGCAAGCCACCCTGCCTACCTAATCACCGTAGCGACGAGCTCGACGCAGCCGATCCCCCGATCCTCCAGTGACGCATGCCCTTCTCTGGCACCAACCCACAAGCCGATTCGAAATCGTTCGAACCGACAAGTGGGGGGAGGAGGGCCAGGTTTAAATAGTGAACGCCCCGCCTCCCCTCACACAAATGCGGCACTCTTAATTGCCTACCACTTAATCCCAAGGGACCCATCGCATCGGTGCGCAGTATCCACCTGCTTTCTCTTCTAAGTAACTCCCGATGCCTGTCTCCGCCCTGGGGCGGGTTCTTTATTTGGTCAGTTTTGGCCCCGTGACTGCCCAGATAAGTGAAGTGTGCAGTGATTCTAATAGTGACGCCTGTCATCTGCATGTCATACTGACTCACAGTATTATTTCACTACCACAGCAGACTCCCTATGCGTGTTACTGCAGGCACAGTGTTCTACACCACTATAAAGTCTCTCTGCAGCCAGGAAATAGCTGTTTTTTATCACGATTCATAGCGAATATATAAGGATCGAAGCTAATTTTTTCAGAAAATTTGGCAAACCGACTGAGTCAAATTTTTTAGAAATTCGCTCATCTCTAGTGATGATGTCTGTGTATCTGACAGCATCACACTGAACTGTGGCGTGTGGGACGGAAACGCATTTTGAATCCATTGCTTTGGGTTCTAAAGGAGCTTCTCCTGCCTCTGCGTACATTAGTAGCAAAGTGGATAAGATTTTGACAAATCTCATCCACACACTGTGGAAAATATCCATACATAAACTGACTTGCAGTGCAGATTTGAAATCCACAGTATGTGAGTTTTTGTGAGGATTTTCAACACTGATATCATCCACTCCACAGGGTGAAATTCATTGCGATTCACCATGAAATTTACAGTAGAGTTTATGTTGGATGATTTCTGTCTCGTGAGAGTATACGGTAATGAAGTGACACCTGTCAACAGCTGGTGACCTCATCTTTGTAAAAAACAAAAAGCCTACAATGTTTATGTCCTGCAGCAGCTGAGGTGTCTATTATGAGGTTTTCCATGAGCTGAGGTATGTTTTATGATGTTCAGCAGCAGCTGAGGGGTGTATTATATGGTTCTGCAACAGTTGCGATGTGTATAATGAGGCTCTGCAGCAGCTGAGTTGTGTATTATGAGGCTCTGTAGCAACTGCGGTGTGTTTTATGAGGTTCTGCAACAGCTGTGGTGTGTATCATGAGGTTCTGCAGCAGCTGCAGTGTGTATTATGAGGTTCTGAAGCAGCTGTGGCAGGGGCGGACATACCTCCTGTTAGAGATGGCCTTGCGGTTCGCCCGGCGGTCGTTTCGCGGCGAACTTTACGTGTTCGTGATTCGCCGAACATATGGAGAAATTTGCGCCCGCCATATTCTTTTACATTATGAAGAACTTTGACCCATGACACATCCATCAGGTGGTACAGGACAGACAATTGAGACGTTTCAGCACATGGACCTATCCTCTACCTCATAAATAAACCTGATCTGGCTGCCATTTTACATTCAGTGTTTTGCCAGTGTAGGGAGAGGTTGCTGTGTGGAGCAGGGACAGGCTGTTAGGGACACCAAACACTAGCTGATAGGGCCACAAAAGTCATTTTAAGGACTAGTATAGGTGTGCTATCTATATGTGTGATACACAGAGGGGTGCGATATACTTATAATATACTTTTATAATGAGTAAAAAACACATAGATCTATATAGTGATCACCTGGAAGTCAGGGGCCTAGGGGCTAGAGGCTTACTAGGGCCATTTTTATATAGGGTAAGGTTCCGGACGGGGTCGCTCTTATTAGAGCGGGTGGTCTGTGGTTAGGCTATCAGGGCCAGAATAGCACCCCCCTGTAGGGCAATATCAGGGACAGTTCTTTGCCCACCCTCTCCTTCAATACCTCATCATCAGCTAGCCCAGGGATAGATGTTTTTTGCTTTCCCTCCGGGATTCATGGATGTGCACTGGAACCCCCTGGATTGTGGTAGGACATATGGTTTCTTATTTGGTGCCGCCGAGCACTTGTTATTGCCTACCACATCTATGCTTTTTGCTTAAAGGGGTTCTGCACTTTGTTTTAACTGATGATCTATCCTCTGGATAGATCATCAGCATCTGATCGGTGGGGGTCCGACACCCGGAACCCCTGCCGATCAGCTGTTTGAGAAGGCAGCAGTGCTTCAGCAGCGCCGCGGCCTTCTCGCTGTTTACCGCTGGCCCAGTGACGTCACGGGTGTCGAACCCCCGCCAATCAGATGCTTATGATCTATCCAGAGGATAGATCATCAGTTAAAACAAAGTGCAGAACGCCTTTAACTTTAATAATTTAATTTATTTTCATTTTGAGGGATATCTTTTCCATTCACACGTCCGCAAAATGGGTCCGCATCCGTTCCGCATGTGTGCTTCCGTTTCCGCAAAAAAATAGAACATGTCCTATTCTTGTCCGTAATTGCAGAGAAGATTAGGCATTTTCTATTATAGTGCCAGGGATGTGCCGGCCACAAATTGCGGAATGCACATTGCCGTTGTCCATGTTTTGCGGATCCGTAAAACACTTACGGACGTGTGAATGGACCCTCATAGTAAAATTATTAAAGGTTACGTTTTATCTTTATGTACATTCTAATGGATTGCCTTCCTTGTACAATGTTATAATATACTTTCTATGTTAGAAAGTATATTATAGTGCATTTGTATTGTGCGGCAGTTGTGTGCGGTTCTGCTGCGATACTTCAGGTATATAGAGGGACAAGCATTATTGGAACAAATAATTTCTACTGGTGTGATATACCAGTCGCCCCCCAAAAAAACTGATTGAAGCGGGGTGTTATATACCAATATACTTTATTTATAGTGCATTTGGGTACTGTATAGTGCATTTGCGCATGCGCGTACGCAAATACACTGCTCAAAAAAATAAAGGGAACACTTAAACAACACACTGTAACTCCAAGTCAATCACACTTCTGTGAAATCAAACTGTCCACTTAGGAAGCAACACTGAGTGACAATCAATTTCACATGCTGTTGTACAAATGGGATAGACAACAGGTGGAAATTATAGGCAATTAGCAAGACACCCCCAATAAAGGAGTGGTTCTGCAGGTGGTAACACAGACCACTTCTCAGTTCCTATGCTTCCTGGCTGATGTTTTGGTCACTTTTGAATGCTGGCGGTGCTTTCACTCTAGTGGTAGCATGAGACGGAGTCTACAACCCACACAAGTGGCTCAGGTAGTGCAGCTTATCCAGGATGGCACATCAATGCGAGCTGTGGCAAGAAGGTTTGCTGTGTCTGTCAGCGTAGTGTCCAGAGCATGGAGGCGCTACTAGGAGACAGGCCAGTACATCAGGAGACGTGGAGGAGGCCGTAGGAGGGCAGCAACCCAGCAGCAGGACCGCTACCTCCGCCTTTGTGTAAGGAGGAACAGGAGGAGCACTGCCAGAGCCCTGCAAAATGACCTCCAGCAGACCACAAATGTGCATGTGTCTGCTCAAACGGTCAGAAACAGACTCCATGAGGGTGATATGATGGCCCGACGTCCACAGGTGGGGGTTGTGCTTACAGCCCAACTCCGTGCAGGACGTTTGGCATTTCCAGAGAACACCAAGATTGGCAAATTCGCCACTGGTGCCCTGTGCTCTTCACAGATGAAAGCAGGTTCACGCTGAGCACATGTGACAGACGTGACAGAGTCTGGAGATGCCGTGGAGAACGTTCTGCTGCCTGCAACATCCTCCAGCATGACCGGTTTGGCATTGGGTCAGTAATGGTGTGGGGTGGCATTTCTTTGGAGGGCCGCACAGCCCTCCACGTGCTCGCCAGAGGTAGCCTGACTGCCATTAGGTACCGAGATGAGATCCTCAGACCCCTTGTGAGACCATATGCTGGTGCGGTTGGCCCTGGGTTCCTCCTAATGCAAGACAATGCTAGACCTTATGTGGCTGGAGTGTGTCAGCAGTTCCAGCAAGACGAAGGCATTGATGCTATGGACTGGCCCGCCCGTTCCCCAGACCTGAATCCAATTGAGCACATCTGGGACATCATGTCTCGCTCTATCCACCAACGTCACGTTGCACCACAGACTGTCCAGGAGTTGGCAGATGCTTTAGTCCAGGTCTGGGAGGAGATCCCTCAGGAGACCGTCCGCCACCTCATCAGAAGCATGCACAGGCGTTGTAGGGAGGTCATACAGGCACGTGGAGGCCACACACACTACTGAGCCTCATTTTGACTTGTTTTAAGGACATTACATCAAAGTTGGATCAGCCTGTAGTGTGTTTTTCCACTTTAATTTTGAGTGTGACTCCAAATCCAGACCTCCATGGGTTGAAAAATTTGATTTCCATTTTTTTATTTTTGTGTGATTTTGTTGTCAGCACATTCAACTATGTAAAGAACAAAGTATTTCAAAAGAATATTTAATTCAGATCTAGGATGTGTTATTTTTGTGTTCCCTTTATTTTTTTGAGCAGTGTATTATATTGCTGATATTTCGCATTGAAAAAAAATAATAAATGGAGATCGCAAATTCGAATAATACATCTGGTATGTCACTGTCCATGTTATGGGACTATTTGTGCACTTCTAGTAATTATTTCTTGGCTGCAAATATGAACTGAAGGTTTTTCAGGTTCACTGACAACTTGGAGGTAAGTATTAGTGTTTTTTTTCCCATTATTTTTTGTATAGTATGGCAAAAAAGAAGGGGGGGAGCACTATCGGGGCATCTACTGAGGGCCCTATATACTGGCATATATTATGGGGAGGCACTAAAGAGAAGTGGGGGGAAAGGAGCACTATGGGGGCATCTACTGAGGGCCCTATATACTGGCACATATGGGGGGACACTATGGAGTAGTGGGGGGAAAGGAGCACTATTGGGGCATCTACTGGGGGCCCTATATACTGTCACATATTATGGGGGGACTATGGAGAAGTGGATGGGGTAAATGATCACTATGGGGGCATCTACTGGGGGCCCTATAGAATGGCACATATTATGGGGGCACTATGAAGAAGTGGGAGGAGCACTATGGGGGCATCTATTGGGGGTCCTATATACTGGTACATATTATGGAGGGCACTATGAAGAAGTGGGAGGGGGAGCACTATTATATACTGGCACACATTATGGGGGGGCACTATGGAGAAGTGGGAGGAGCACTATGGGGGCATCTATTGGGGGCCCTATATACTTGTACACATTATTGCAGGCACTATGGAGAAGTGGGGGCATCTACTGGGGTCCTATATACTGGCACATATTATGAGGGGACTTTGGAGAAGTGGGAGGGGGGAGGAGCACTATGGGAACATCTACAGTGTGCCCTATATACTGTCACATATTATGGGAGGGCACTATGTCGAAGTGGAAGGGGGAAATGAGCACTATGGGGGTATTTACTGGGGGCCCTATAAACTGGCACATATTATGGGGGGGCACTATGAAGAAGTGGGAGGGGGAGCACTATTATATATGGGCATGCATTATGGGGCACTATGGATAAGTGTGGGGAGCACTATGGGGCATCTACTGGGGGCCCTATACACTGGCAAGTATTATGGAAAAGGGGGTGGGAGGAACACTATGGGGACATCTACTGGAGGCCTTATATACTGGCACATATTATAAAGGGACTATGGAGAAGTGGGGGCGCACTACGGAGGCATCTACTGGGGGCCCTATATACTGGCACATGTTATGTGGGGCACTATGGAGTTATGGAGAATTGGGGGGGCCGAAGCACTATGGGGGCATCTACTGGGAGCCCTATATACTGGCACACATTATGGGGGGCACTATGGAGAAGTGGGGGAGAAGAGCACTATGGGGGCATCTACCAGGGGGGCATTATATAGGGACATTTAATACTGGCACACATTTTGGAGCCACTATAGGGAAGGGGGGCGAGGAGCATTATAGGTGGGAACATCTATGTGGGGCACTATATAGGGGCATTTTATACTGGCACATTATGGGGGGGCACTATGGGGACAGAGGAGGAGCACTATGGGGGCATCTTCTGGGGCACTATATAGGAATATTTTATACTGGCACAAATTATAGGGGCATTATTTGCACCTAAGCTCAACTGGGGGCACTAAAAGTGTGTTTTTTTAGTGGTACACAGTACGGGTCATGGGCACACATGAGGGCAAAAATGCAGAGAATCAGCGGGACACAAACCACTGCACGCTGCAGTTTGTGTCCGGCCGATTCCTTGCATTTTCTGCCAGATGAGGTGGCCAGATTGTAGTGCTACAGGTGTAAAAGTAGCCTTATCCTGTATGTTTTGTATAGTGATGAGCGGGAGGTGCCATATTCGATTTCGCGATATTTCGCGAATATTCGCATGAATATTCGTGTTATATTCGTCGAAATCGAATATTCGCAATTATTCCAATTATCGCGAAATTATTTTTCGCATATTGCGAAAATTTATCTTGATAGTAGATAGTATATGCTAATGACTATGGCTAGGCTAATATGTGTATTTTATGAAATTTCGTAATATTGCTCTAACTTCGTCTCTTAGAATATTACGAATATTCTAAAAGACGAAGTTAGAGCAATATTAAGAACATTTGCAAAAGTCGAAATTGCGATGCGAGTAATATAACACGAAATAGTCGCATGAAGATTTAAACTTAGCACTGCTATATTCCATATTCTAGCCTAATATGGAATATAGCTGTGCTAAGTTAGCACTGCTATATTCCATATTAGGCTAGAATATGGAATATAGCTGTGCTAAATTGAAATCTTCATGCGACTATTTCGTGTTATATTACTCGCATCGCAATTTCGACTTTTGCAAATGTTCTTAATATTGCTCTAACTTCGTCTTTTAGAATATTCGTAATATTCTAAAAGACGAAGTTAGAGCAATATTACGAAATTTCGTAAAATACACATAGATTGTATTTAAGCTAATATACTGCTATAGTAATAATTTTTAATAGTGTACATATTTTACAAAACTTAAGTTCAGAAGAGGCAAAAAAAAATTACAGGAAAAAAAAGGGATTATAGCACTATATTAGCTAAATTACAATCTATATGTGTATTTTATGAAATTTCGTAATATTGCTCTAACTTCGTCTTTTAGAATATTCGTAATATTCTAAGAGACGAAGTTAGAGCAATATTACGAAATTTCTAAAAGACGAAGTTAGAGCAATATTAAGAACATTTGAAAAAGTCGAAATTGCGATGCGACTTATACAACACGAAATTTTCGCATGAAGATTTCAACTTAGCACTGCTATACTCCATATTCTAGCCTAATATGGAATATAGCTGTGCTAAGTTAGCACTGCTATATTCCATATTAGGCTAGAATATGGAGTATAGCAGTGCTAAGTTGAAATCTTCATGCGAATATTTCGTGTTATATAATATATAACACAAAATATTCGCATGAAGATTTCAACTTAGCACTGCTATACTCCATATTCTAGCCTAATATGGAATATAGCAGTGCTAACTTAGCACAGCTATATTCCATATTAGGCTAGAATATGGAGTATAGCAGTGCTAAGTTGAAATCTTCATGCGAATATTTCGTGTTATATTACTCGCATCGCAATTGCGACTATTGCGAAATTTCGTAAAATACACATATAGATTAGATTGTAATTTAGCTAATATGGAATATAGCAGTAAGTTGAAAACGCCACTGACTGGAGCAGCCAGGAAGCCAGGAATCCAAAGGACAGGTAAGAACAACTTTAGGGAAGTGGGAAAGAAAAAAATATAATAAAAAAAAAAAGAAAAAAAACGAATATTCGATTTCGCGAATATATAGAACGATATTCTAAATATTCGCGAAATCGCGAATATGCGATATTCGCGCGAAATATTCGCATTGCGAATATTCGCGCCCAACACTAGTTTTGTATTGCTGTATGTAATGTTAGGAGGGAATAGGTTAGGTTGAGAATTTGGATAGAATAGGCAGTGGCTGTTTTTCACCATCCCTACCTTCCCTATCGATATACAGTCATGGACAAAAGTTTTGAGAATGACACAAATATTAGTTTTCACAAAGTTTGCTGCTAAACTGCTTTTAGATCTTTGTTTCAGTTGTTTCTGTGATGTAGTGAAATATAATTACACGCACTTCATACGTTTCAAAGGCTTTTATCGACAATTACATGACATTTATGCAAAGAGTCAGTATTTGCAGTGTTGGCCTTTCTTTTTCAGGACCTCTGCAATTCGACTGGGCATGCTCTCAATCAACTTCTGGGTCAATTCCTGACTGATAGCAACCCATTCTTTCATAATCACTTCTTGGAGTTTGTCAGAATTAGTGGGTATTTGTTTGTCCACCCGCCTCTTGAGGATTGACCACAAGTTCTCAATGGGATTAAGATCTGGGGAGTTTCCAGGCCATGGACCCAAAATGTCAACGTTTTGGTCCCCGAGCCACTTAGTTATCACTTTTGCCTTATGGCACGGTGCTCCATCATGCTGGAAAATGCATTGTTCTTCACCAAACTGTTGTTAGATTGTTGGAAGAAGTTGCTGTTGGAGGGTGTTTTGGTACCATTCTTTATTCATGGCTGTGTTTTTGGGCAAAATTGTGAGTGAGCCCACTCCCTTGGATGAGAAGCAACCCCACACATGAATGGTCTCAGGATGCTTTACTGTTGGCATGACACAGGACTGATGGTAGCGCTCACCTTTTCTTCTCCGGACAAGCCTTTTTCCAGATGCCCCAAACAATCGGAAAGAGGCTGACAATAGTGTTGCCATCTGCAGCTTGTGCTGTCAGCGCATAGGTCGCAGTAAGCCCAACACTCACCTAGGAACTAGAGATGGCCTTGCGGTTCACCCGGCGGTGGTTTCGCGGCGAACTTTGCGTGTTTGCGATTCGCCGAACATGCGAACATATGGAGATATTCGCGCCTGCTATATTCTTTTACATTGTCAAGAACTTTGACCCATGACACATCCATCAGGTGGTACAGGACAGCCAATTGAGACGTTTCAGCACATGGACATACCCCCTACCTTATAAATAAATGATCTGGCCACCATTTTACATTCAGTGTTTTGCCAGTGTAGGGAGAGGTTGCTGTGTGGAGCAGGGACAGGCTGTTAGGGACACCAAACGTTAGCTATTAGGGCCACAAAAGTCCTTTTAAGGACTGGTATAGGTGTGCTTTTGAAGGGTGTGATACACAGAGGGGTGCAATATACTTATAATATACTTTTATAATGAGTCAAAAACACATAGATCTATATAGTGATCACTTGGAAGTCAGGGGCCAAGGGGGCTAGGGGCTTACTAGGGCCATTTTTATATAGGGTAAGGTTCTGGACGGGGTCGCTCTTGTTAGGGCGGGTGGTCTTTGATTAGGCTATCAGGGCTAGAATAGCACCCCCCTGTAGGGCAATATCAGGGACAGTTCTTTGTCACCCTGTCCTTCAATACCACATCATCATCTAGCCCAGGGATAGATGTTTTTTGCTTTCCCTCCGGGATTCATGGATGTGCACTGGAACCCCCCGGATTGTGGTAGGACATATGGTTTCTGATTTGGTGCTGCCGAGCACCTTATTTAGTGCCACCGAGCACTAGTTATTGCCTACCACATCTATGCTTTTTGCTTAACTTTAATAATTTAATTTATTTTCATTTTGAGGGACATCTTTTCCATTCACACATCCGCAAAATGGGTCCGCATCCGTCCCGCAATTTATTGGAACGGGTGCAGACCCTTTCATTTTCAATGGGGCCAGAATGTGCTGTCCGCATCCGCATTTGCGGATCCGCACTTCCGCATCCGTGCTTTCGTTTCCGCAAAAAAATAGAACATTTCCTATTCTTGTTCACAATTGCAGACAATATTAGGCATTTTCTATTATAGTGCCGCCGATGTGCTGTCCGCAAATTGCCGAATGCACATTGCAGGTGTTCGTATTTTGCAGTTCCGCAAAAGACTTACGGACGTGTGAATGGACCCTCATAGTAACATTATTAAAGGTTACGTTTTATCTTTATGTATATTCTGATGGATTGCCTTCCTTGTACAATGTTATAATATACTTTCTATGTTAGAAAGTATATTATAGTGAATTTGTATTGTTCGGCAGTTATGTGCGGTTCTGCTGCGATACTGCAGGTATATAGAGGGGTGTTATATACCAATATACTTTCTTTATAGTGCATTTGGGTACTGTATAGTGCATTTACGCATGCGCGTATGCGAGAATTATATTGCCGATATTTTGCATTGAAAAAAATGATGAGTGTAGATCGCAAATTCGAATAATACATCTGGTATGTCACTCTCCATGTTGTGGGACTATTTGTGCACCTCTAGTAATTATTTCTTGGCTGCAAATATGAGTTGAAGGTTTTTCAGGTTCGCCTGCCATTAAAATGAATGGGACCCGCAGCGAACTTGCCGTTCGCGAACATTTGATAGTGTTCGCGCGATCACGTTCGCGAACCGTCCTGGCAGATGTTCGTCCATCACTACTAGGAATGACTGCCTTAAGAAGGGACCTGGCCTCTCATCACCGAGCCCAGTCGGAACAACCCCATCAGAACCCACAAAGCCACACTCCCGCCACTCCACGTCCTGCCTCTTTTTCTTCCACTCTCTCCTCCCATTTGTTCTCCACTCCACCTTCCACTGTGCCGTCAACACGTTCATCTGGCAGAAGGCAGGCTTCTGTAGCCAAAATGTTCGAGCAAAACATGTTGATGACCCCAATTGCCCTCTTTCTCAACGGCTATTTGCTGTCTAGTCGGAAACGGCTAGCCCACCAACTACTGCCGTAAAATTTGGTGGACTCGGAGGCCTTTAGAAAATTTGTGGCCATTGGCACACCGCAATGGAAGGTCCCCGGAAGGAAATATTTCTCCCAGAAGGGCATCCCAGAGCTATATGGCCACGTTCAGCGGCAAGTGTATATATCTCTGGCACACCAATCCTACCGCACCAGCAAGAAGAGGGCAGTTAGAAGATGTGTTGGTTACTTCGGATATGAGATCATTCTTGCAACCAACCCGACAGTAGCCCTCCGTCCCAGCCTCAGGGAACGCCTAGACCGACAGGTGTCCGACTACATCGGGTTAACGGCCGATGTGGACGCTCTGAGAAGCGAAGAACCTCTTGACTACTGGGTGTGCAGGCTTGACCTGTGGCCAGAGCTGGCACAATTTGCCATGGAACTCTTGGCTTGCCCCTCGTCGAGTGTCCTGTCCAAAACGACGTTCAACGCAGCAGGGGGGATTGTGACCGATAAGCGCACTCGCCTAGCTTACGACAGTGTGGACTACCTCACATTTCTAAAAATGAATGCGGCATGGATCTTGGAGGAATTCAACACCTGTGACGACCACATGTAATTGAATTTCCTCATGCCAGCCCACACATATCCGCCACCACCCAGAACAAAGAATGTTTTTTGTCTTATGTATATACAGTGCATAAAAGGCCTTTTCTGTCAGGTGAATGCCTAATTTTTGGGCCTCTACTCTAGTGGCCTACAGTAAAAAATTTATCCAGTGACCGCCTAATGTACCTCCAGCCACATAATCACAAGTTCTTTTCTGTCAGGTGAATGCCTAATTTTTGGGGCCTGTACTGGCCTACAGTAAAAAAATGTATCCGGTGACAGCCTAATGTACATCCAGCCACATAATCACAAGTTCTTTTCTGTCAGGTGAATGACAAATTTTTGGGGCCTGTACTGGCCTACAGTAAAATTTTTATCCAGTGACCGCCTAATGTAACTCCAGCCTCATAATTACAAGTTCTTTTCTTAGGTGAATGCCTAATTTTTGGGGCCTGTACTGGCCTACAGTGAAAATTATTTCCAGTGACCTCCTCCAGCCACATAATCACAATTTCTTTTCCATCTTTTCTGTAAGGTGAATGCCATATTTTTGGGGCCTGTGCTGGCCTACAGTAAAATTTTTATCCAGTGACCGCCTAATGTACCTACAGCTACATAATCACAAGTTCTTTTCTGTCAGGTTAATGCCTACTTTTTGGGCCTGTACTGGCCTACAGTAAATTTTTTATCCAGTGACCTCCTAATGTACCTCCAGCCACATGATCACAATTTGTTTTCTGTCAAGTGAATGCCAAATTTTTGGGGCCTTTACTCCAGTGGCCTACAGTAACATTTTTATCCAGTGACCGCCTAATGTACCTCCAGCCACATCATCACAAGTTCTTTTCTGACAGGTGAATGCATATTTTTTGGGGCCTGTACTCCTGTAGCCTAAAATAAAATTTTTATGGGCTCCAACAGGGCACTTTTTTGAGAGTTTCCCTTTAAGAAATGGCCCCTGATTAAAATCCATATTTTTGGGGGAATTTTTGCCAATGATCCCCCTCTGGTATGTCACTGTCCATATTGTGGGACTATTTGTGCACTTCTAGTAAGTATTTGGTGGCTGCAAATATGACCTGAAGGTTTTTCAGGTCCCATCTGCCATTAAAGTCAATTGGGCCCGCTGTGTACGCACGGTTCACGAACATTTGATCGCAAACGTGCGTTCGTGTTTGCGAACCCCTTCTGGCCGATGTTCGTCCATCACTTCTTCTACTGACTTATACTACAGCTGCTCTAGAACCTCAAAAGCAGCTACCTATTTTATTTTTGTTTTACAGAAATACAATTGTGTGTGGTGGGGGGGAGGGTTGGAATAAGCTCAAAACTAGTGATGAGCGAACTTCATGTTTTGAAGTTCGAGTTCAGCGTTCGGATCTCCATCCCGTCCCCATTATAGTGAATACGGCTGGAGCGGACTTCTGGCGGCACAAGTGTGCAAGTGTACGGATCCAGCAGGCTGTTCCCCTGTCAGACACTGCTAACACTAATATATATGCAAGCCTTCTACAAGATCATTAATAAAATATTGACGAGAACAGGGCCCAATATTTACCCCTGTGGTACACCACTAGTGACAGTGACCCAATCTGAGTGTGTACCGTTAATAACCACCCTCTGTTTTCTATCACTGAGCCAGTTACTTAACAACCACATACACAAACTTCCCCCCAGTCCAGGCATTCTCATTTTATATACTTAATTTTTATGTGTATCAAATGCTTTGAAGAAGTCAAGATATATGACATCCATTGACTCACCCCGATAAAGTCTAGAATTTACCTCCTCATAAAAACTTATTTTTATTAGGGTATTCCAGGATAGCATATCTTAGAAAACCGTCAGTTTACCCACAACAGATGTTAAACTTACCGGCCTGTAGTTTCCAGGCTCTGTTTTTGACCCCTTTTTGAATATTGGCACCACATTTGCTAAGCGCCAATCCTGTGGAATGCTCCCTGTCAATATAGAGTCCTTAAATATAAAAAATAAGGATCTTTCTATGACATTACTTAATTATCTTAGAATACATTGGATATATGCCATCTGGTCCCAGCAATTTGTCTATTTTAATATTTTTATGATGCAGCTGCACTTCTTCCTGGTTCAGACAGGGCACTTTTAATGAGAAATTAACTTTACACTCTGCATTTCATCTGATGGTTTATTTTCCTCAGTGAATACAGTGGAGAAAGAAAAATGTAATAGCTTTGCTTTTTCCTCATCGCTCTCTGCAACTCCCCCTCCTCATCACTCTGTAAAGGGCTGACACTTTCAGATTTATACGTTTTATCATTTATATAATTGAAGAACTTTTTAGGGTTTAGTTTTGACAATGAATCTCTTTGTCTCCAGTATGGCTGCCTTTATTTGTCTTTTACTTATTCTATTTTTTCCTTATAGTTTTTTTTAAATGCTTCCTTGCTACCCTCCTGTTTTAATTACTTAAAGGGAACCTGTCACCAGGATTTTGGGTATAGAGCTGAGGACATGGGTTGCTAGATGACCGCTAGCACATCCGCAATACCCAGTCCCCATAGCTCTGTGTGCTTTTATTGTGTAAAAAAAAAGATTTGATGCATATGCAAATTAACCTGAGATGAGTCCTGTCTCTGACTCATCTCACATACAGGACTCATCTCAGTTTAACTTGCATATGTATCAAATCGTTTTTTTGACACAATAAAAGCACACAGAGCTATGGGGACTGGGTATTGTGGATGTGCTAGTGGCCATCTAGCAACCCATGTCCTCAGCTCTATACACAAAATCCCGGTGACAGGTTCCCTTTAAATACTTTCTTTTTGTCATTTATTGCTTCCATGCATTTCTATTTATCCACATAGTTTTTTTCTTGTTTCTCATCCTTTTATTCCCATAAAGGTACAGTAGGTGTTTGTGAGATTGTGTTTTCAGCACGACAGCGTCGCGCTGATACTCGGCGACGTGGTGCCGAGATCTCGCACTCACTGGGATAGCGACAGCACATCCCAGCAAGCGCGTCATAGAAGAGACGGGAGATCCGACTTGGATTCCCGCCAATTCTACACGTGTGCGGCGTTTGTTATGAATCCTGAGGGGGAAGTCCCCGCCGGATTTTAAATAAAAATCCGGCCTGGGTCCCGCCCTCAGGAGCATACCGGGCCCTTAGGTCTGTTATGGGTTGTAAGGAGAGCCCCCCCTACGCCGAAAAAAACGGCGTAGGGGGTCCCCCTACAATCCATACCAGACCCGTATCCAAAGCACGCTACCCGGCCAGCCAGGAAGGGAGTGGGGACGAGCGAGCGCCCCCCCCCCCCCTCCTGAGCCGTACCAGGCTGCATGCCCTCAACATGGGGGGTTGGGTGCTCTGGGGCAGGGGGCGCACTGCGGCCCCCCCACCTCAGAGCACCCTGTCCCCATGTTGATGAGGACAGGGCCCCTTCCCGACAACCCTGGCCGTTGGTTGTCGGGGTATGCGGGCGGGAGGCTTAACGGAATCTGGGAGCCCCCTTTAATAAGGGGGGCCCCCAGATACCGGCCCCCCACCACATTCACCTGCAAGAAAAGTGGTAAAAACACAAATAAACCACACAGTGTATTAAAATATTTTATTTTTCTGCTCCGGAGGCCGCCCCCTGTCTTCTTTATTAGCTCTTTTACCAGGGGGGGGCTCTTCTTCTTCCGATATCCCGACGGGTCTTCTCCGCTATCCGGGGGGGGTCTTCTCAACTCTCCGGGGTTCTCCTTCTGTCTTCTCCTTCTGTCTTGTTGTCTCCTTCTGTCTTCTGTCTCCAGGGGGGGCTCTTCTTCTTCCGATATCCCGACGGGTCTTCTCCGCTATCCGGGGGGGTCTTCTCAACTCTCCGGGGTTCTCCTTCTGTCTTCTCCTTCTGTCTTGTTGTCTCGGCGCACCCCGGTTCTTCGTCTCGCGAGACTCGGCGCACCCCGATTCTTCTCTCTGTTGTTGACTCGGCGCACCCCGGTTCTTCGTCTCGCGAGACTCGGCGCACCCCGATTCTTCTCTCTGTTGTTGACTCGGCGCACCCCGGTTCTTCGTCTCGCGAGACGAAGAATCGGGGTGCGCCGAGTCTCGCGAGACGAAGAACCGGGGTGCGCCGAGTCAACAACAGAGAGAGGCGAAAACAAGAAGAGAAGACGAAGAATCGGGGTGCGCCGAGACAACAAGACAGAAGGAGAAGACAGAAGGAGAACCCCGGAGAGTTGAGAAGACCCCCCCCGGATAGCGGAGAAGACCCGTCGGGATATCGGAAGAAGAAGAGCCCCCCCCGGAGACAGAAGACAGAAGGAGACAACAAGACAGAAGGAGAAGACAGAAGGAGAACCCCGGAGAGTTGAGAAGACCCCCCCCGGATAGCGGAGAAGACCCGTCGGGATATCGGAAGAAGAAGAGCCCCCCCCGGAGACAGAAGACAGAAGGAGACAACAAGACAGAAGGAGAAGACAGAAGGAGAACCCCGGAGAGTTGAGAAGACCCCCCCCGGATAGCGGAGAAGACCCGTCGGGATATCGGAAGAAGAAGAGCCCCCCCTGGTAAAAGAGCTAATAAAGAAGACAGGGGGCGGCCTCCGGAGCAGAAAAATAAAATATTTTAATACACTGTGTGGTTTATTTGTGTTTTTACCACTTTTCTTGCAGGTGAATGTGGTGGGGGGCCGGTATCTGGGGGCCCCCCTTATTAAAGGGGGCTCCCAGATTCCGTTAAGCCTCCCGCCCGCATACCCCGACAACCAACGGCCAGGGTTGTCGGGAAGGGGCCCTGTCCTCATCAACATGGGGACAGGGTGCTCTGAGGTGGGGGGGCCGCAGTGCGCCCCCTGCCCCAGAGCACCCAACCCCCCATGTTGAGGGCATGCAGCCTGGTACGGCTCAGGAGGGGGGGGGGGGGGCGCTCGCTCGTCCCCACTCCCTTCCTGGCTGGCCGGGTAGCGTGCTTTGGATACGGGTCTGGTATGGATTGTAGGGGGACCCCCTACGCCGTTTTTTTCGGCGTAGGGGGGGCTCTCCTTACAACCCATAACAGACCTAAGGGCCCGGTATGCTCCTGAGGGCGGGACCCAGGCCGGATTTTTATTTAAAATCCGGCGGGGACTTCCCCCTCAGGATTCATAACAAACGCCGCACACGTGTAGAATTGGCGGGAATCCAAGTCGGATCTCCCGTCGCTTCTATGACGCGCTTGCTCTCCATCGCGGCAAGCCAGCTCGGCGCTGGCTCCCGCGATGGGGCTCGTATGTGCTCAATCTCGCCGAGAAATACGGCGAGATTGACACAAAATCGGGTTCACCTACTGTATGTACCTCTCAAAGTTTAGGATAGTTTTAAAAATATCCAATTTTGTGGCTGCATTTTTATTTTTGAGGACATTGTCCCAGTTAGTGAGGCTAATAGCCTCTCTTAGCTGGTTAAATTTTGTTGTTTGAAGTTTGGTATTTTTGTGCCCTCCCTGAAGAAACACTCTTTTGAATGACAATTGGTAGGTTATTATTTTATGGGCACTGTTTTCCAGGTGTCCACCACCCTGCACATCTGTTGTTCTGTCAGATCTATTGGTTAGTAGTAAGTCCAGCATGACCATCCCTCGAGTTGTTGTCAGTGTCTTTCACATTGTTGTCCTCACTTCCTGCCTCTCCTGCTCAGAGTTCTCCTCCTTCGTTCCATCATCAGCCTTCGATAATGGAATGCGTGGCCAGGAAACAATTCTACATGCCCAGAAATCCACTGGTGTGTAAGCTTAATTCCCACCTGGCCAAGTTGCTGGCGGTGCAGTTGCTGCTGTACTATTTAGTAGAGTCTGCTGCCTTTAGGGAGCCGATGGCATGCATTCATCCTCTCTGGAAGATACTGCACCTAGCCACCATTATTTCTCCCAAAAGTCCATCCGTGCCTTGTACTCTCACTGCGATTGTCGCTGTGAAGCAAGCTGCAAGCCACGGTGGACAACTTGAACAGTTGTTACGGGCAGGGACAGTACATGTGTTTCCCAGCCCACTGGGTCAATATTTTTTCTGGCAGTGGCAAGGCAGCACCCCAGAAACAAGGCCAGGTCATTTTAAACCCCCACCCTCACACACAATTGTATTGGCCTGGCTCCCATACCAGGCACTTTTACACCTCCTCCACGTCATTCTTCATGGACACGCTCACGTCTCTAACAGCAGCAAGGAACAGCCTCTCTTATACTCCCCCTTCTTCCTACTACACGTGTGAAGTATTGACATGCCATGTTGGAGCTGATCGGCCTGTGCTAGTGTAGCCTCACAGGTGAGCAGTGTCACGGCGAGGAGTGGGGAAAACCCCCCACCATGCAAAGGCAGAGACTGCAATGCCAGATAGGAAGGAACAGGAAGCAGGACACCACGTAGCGCAAACCTGAACTCACCTTAGACTCCTACCGCATGAGCCGCCTCAGAAGGTAAGGGGGCTCATGCTCACCAACCTTTAACCCTACTATCCCTACAAAGCCCTAGGCCTAATGACAGGGCTAATGAATGGTGTCTCAAAGGGCCCAGTGGAAAGCAGGATAGAAGGCCATGGGCTAAACAGTATGGCAGGTAAGTTACACAGTAACATAACTATGCAATCCTCACTTACCTGCCGTAGCCATGATGGAAGGTGGCTCCAAGCTTGAAAAGCCCACAGATGAGTCTTCGCTTAAACCCCTCCGGGAAAGCCCGCCCCTTCCGGAGCCTCATACAACAATCAAACCTCCAAGCAAAACCCGCACCATAACTACATACACCAGGTTGGGGGAGGAATAACAGAAACACACAGGAGGGGACAACAGACAAAGCAAGAAATACAAAATACAAACTGACCTCATGCTCCACCACGCCAACATATAAGGAGGCCTGAGGTCACACCCACCACACCTACCAAACACACCTTAACCCTGTGCACACCAAAGCAGGGAAAACACCATAACAAATACACGTTGCCGGAGGCAACAACATGCAAGGCAACCATGTCATGGCACACACCACAAAGGCCGTGACACTGCCCCCGCATGCAGATACAGCAACACTTTGCCGCAGGAAACAGCAAGCATGGCCAAGTGTCACAGCGCACACCAAAGGCTGTGACAAGCAGTTGCTAAATTACATCAAGTAGCAAATATCCTGCTGGCTTTTATGATTTTTTTCATGTACCAGGCCACCTCAGCAGGGAGCATGCGCTGTTTCAATGTCAGGCAGCTCATTGGAGACACGTGTCGGGTGCTGAAGCACTTTGAAGAAGTTAAAAGGTTTGTCAGCAGGGACAACTATGGCATGAACAATCTCATCCCCCTCATATTTATATTAAAACAGACTCTGACGCTCATGCAGCAGGGTATGACGGCAGAAGAAGAACAGCTAACACTATTTGCAGCTCACCCTATAGCTATTGTAGACCTACAATGAGAAACTGCCATGGAGCAAGAGTATGAACAGCTGCCACTGAAAGAGGAGGAGGAGGTGGAGGAGCAAGAGGATGATGACGATGACGGAAAGAACTAGCTCCTCGGGTACGCTGGTCAGAATAGCGATATACTCGCTTGCTTTTGCACTGACAGCTGTATCATTTTCTTCAAGTAGTCTGATGATTACTGGATAGACATGTTTTTAGACCCTTGCTAGCACATCAAAATTAGGGAATGTTTTCCTCCCTCCAAAGGGAGACCAAATTACATTCATACTGGGAAACGCTGTGTACGCATCGCGCCGCAGCTTGTCTGAAAGGGAGGCCCCTCTCTGCCCCCCACAGAGTCACCCACCTCTTGCTGCCACAAGCAGCAGAAGCCTCAGCGGTAGCCATATTACAATAATTAAATATTCCAATACGTGATCCCAACGGTTTAACCGCTGCAGGTCCCAGTAGTGAAGTGGGTTAAGTTCACAATGTCAGTATGCAATATATTCGGGACTGCGTGACTCTCCACTAATCAATCTTCTTAATCTCGAATCATCCGGCTGTACAGGTATCGAACGAACACCAAATTCCAAAGTTCCTCCTCCCACTACAGCTTCTACAGAGGGAAGCGTACTAATAGTGAAGTACTGTATAGGCCCCTCACACCCGCTTCAGCTGTTATACTCACAGGGGCAGATAGGAGTTAGGCACATAAAATCACACTTTTCACAGAACTTCCCCCGATTTTCTTGTTTCTTTTGTAATCAATCAGCTAGAGCATAAAAACTCCAATAGTGCAACACCGCTATTCACTTTTGCATAAAATTCCTTTAATATGCTCACAAGAGTAGGTTGACAAACAGCATATAAAATCCTCTCAACCCGATAATCCTGCCCAACCCGGATTTCGCCAAAGCTTCATTAGGGACGTATCTCCCAACACTGAACAACGTCATAAAATATATATACATATATCCATCTCATTCCTCTGCCGCTCCAATCATCAGACTACTCACTTTCAATCCTGTAAACCAGCATGGGATCACATGTTTCACTTCCACCTATCCTGTTACTAATAGTGGACACACCCATCTCTTTCCTCCACCGCTCCATTGCTCCGTCAGTGCAATTTCGGTAAATTCTTTTTATCTGCCCTTTTTGGATATTCTTTAGCCAGGGCTTATGATAGCAACTTTTCATATCGATATACCCATTCACATCTGTTTCTTTAAAAAAGGTTTTTGTTTTAAATCTCCCCTCCTCTATAAAAAATCACCAAATCTAGGAAATTAATAGCCTTATTGTTAATGCTACTAGTAAATTTTAGGTTCCAGTAGTTTTTGTTCAGGTCTTCAATAAATCCCTCCAGGCCATTCCTCCCCCCCTCCCACACCAGCGGACAGTCGTCGATATACCTTCGCCATATTTTCAAGGTCCCCCCTTGTTTATGTTTAGCGAGGATTGGGATAATGTATATTCTTTCCAACACTCCCATAAAGATATTTGCGAAACTGGGGGAGAATTTCGCCCCCATCGCTGTCCCGATCCTCTACAAATAAAAATCCCCATCAAACCAAAAATAGTTATGGGTTAAACAGTACTCTATGCAATCAATAATGAAGTTACCCTGCACTACCAACATATTAGGATCGCAATTTAATTCCTCCCTTACTGCCCCCAATCCCCTCTCCTTTGGAATAACTGTATATAGGGAGGTGACGTCCACCGTTGCCAGCCACACGTCATCACCACACATACCCAGCTCATTAACTAATTCGATAACACTGCCTGTATCTTATAGATAGGACAGTATTCCCACTACATACCGCTGCAAGAAAAAATAAATGTATTCTGTTAGTCTGCTGGTAAGGGAATTAATGCCGTAGACTATAGGTCTCCCGGGGGGATTTATCAGGCTTTTATAAATCTTCGGTAAATGGTATATTACAGGTGTAACTGAGGACTTAATAATAAGATACTCTAACTCTTTATTTATCTATGACTCCCTCCTTAAAACCTTTTTGTACCAACTTTTCCAAGTCTAGCTTGTATTTTACTACTGGGTTATTCTTCAGAGGTAGATATGTCTCTCTATCTTCAAATTGCCTTTGCAGCTCCGCTTCATCTATAATTACCACCCCTCCCCCTTATCTGCTGGTTTTATTACTATGTCGCGATTTTTTTTCCAATTTTTCCAGAGCCATTTTTTCTTCTTTTGTTAAATTGTACATCCTCGGTTTTACATCAATATTTTCTATTGCCTTCAATACTCCTCTTTTACAAGCTTCTATACACTCATTATTTTTATTTTTTGCGCAGAATTTCGATTTTTCATGTAGTTGTGTATGAATAACCCCACTTTCCTGTTCCCTATTTTTCAAAGCCGGTGTTTGATTATTGACAAAGTACTTGGCCAAGTTAAGTTTTCTAATGTATTTGTGGACATCCAGATTTGTCTCAAACTTGTTTACGCCCTTCGTAGGGGCAAATTTGAGACCTTTTCCTAGTACCCTCTTTTCCTGTTCTGAGAGGACATAACTACTTAAATTAAACACTCCTATGATCCCCCTTTGCTCTTTTTGGGGTTCGGACCTTCATCGGCCCCCTCCCCTCTTTCCTCTATATGATGGTCGGTCTGCAGCACTATCATAACTCCTGTGCAACATGGCCGCTGTCTTGGGGCCTCATTTGACTCCGATCTTTCCTTTGTTCCCCATATTCAATCACTTACATGCTCTTGTCGTCTGCACCTCAAGAATATCGCCAGAATCTGCCCTTTTCTTATGGTGGAAACGACAAAAACTCTTGTTGTTGCCTTGATTCATTCTTGTCTTAACTACTGCAACGCATTACTACTCTGTCTCCCTCTCACTAAACTCTCCCCCCTTCAGTCTTGACTAAATGCTGCAGCCAGGCTCATCTATCCATCCAACCGCTACACTGATGCTACTAGTCTGTGCCAGTCACTTCACCGGTTGCCCATCCACTACAGAATACAGTTCAAACTTCTCACCCTCACCCACAAAGCTCTGCACAGTGCTGCACCTCTATACATCTCCTCCCTCATCTCCATCTACCACCCTACTTGTGCTCTCCGTTCTGTTAGCGACCTAAGATTAATAACCTCCATAATTCGTACCTCTCACTCCCGTCTTCAAGACTTTACTTGAGCTGCACCTACTCTCTGGAATACTCTGCCCTAGGTCAATCCACAACTTCTCGACCTTCAAACGTGCCTTAAAAACACATATTTTCAGGCAGGCTTATCAAGCTACCTAAACTGACTATTCCCCTACAAAACCTCCCCCCACCAACTCCTCTGGCCTGAACTCGATCCTCTAGTAGTCCCAAACCAGAAGCAGATCGGCCGGCACCACTTCTGTCAGTTCAATAATGGCTCAAATCCTACTTATCACAATCAACTACCTTATGTGTCACCCCCAATTCCTCATAGATTGTAAGCTTTTGCGAGCAGGGCCCTGACTCCTAGTGTTTTAGTTGCATATTATCCAGTTATTTTTGTTTTGTATATGAACCCTATGAACTTGTAAAGCGCTGCGGAATATTGTGGCACTATATAAATATTATTATTATTATTATTATTATTATGGCCACATGCCTCTAATACCCTACCCTTTCCGCATCCACACTGTACTGCTGCTGCTCCCAATTAAAAGGGATCACTACCACTACACTTGTGCATATTGTATGGGCAGGCTTTCTGAACCTGTCAAGGCATAATTTTTGGACACTTGGTCCCCCAACAAGCCACTAGTTTTTAATTTTTCATCCCATAACACTGTGTGTTTAAATACCATCTTTTCTCCAAAAGGACAATTTTTGGAAGCTTTGGTATATGAAAAAGCATAATACATGTCACAGGGCGGTGTGTTTTTAAACACACTGTTCGTTAACGCTGTTAAACATGCTTTTACCCATAGCTATGTATGTCAGTGCCATTCAGACATGATTTATTATTGCTGTCATTGCATTCAAGAGCTTGGGGGGGAAGCAAAAATTCATTATAAATGAACGAAAAGAGATAACATGTTTTCCTAAAACTTCTTGCAGAGTAGAAGGTGTCATATACCAATTTCCAGTGCAATTGTAGAAAATATGGTTTGGCACAAACCAATGCGGGTCTGGACCAAACTTGTTGAAAAATTCTGCGAACATGAACCGAATACACTTAATATTTTTTCACCCTAGATGACGGTGTTTATAAGACAGTGCCCATAAGAAGCATCTAGGTATTAGGGTACAAAAATAAGACAACTTTTTTTTTTTTTTAGCAGACCTCAGAACAGACCCCCAATCAGATCCCCCAATATTATTTAGAGCTCAGATCAGACCCCCCCAGTCTTAATCAGATCCCAATCATATCCCCAGAATTAATCAATCCTCAGCTCAGACCCCCAATGTTAATCAGATCCCCATACATACCTCAGCTCAGATCTCCAATGTTAATTAGACCTCAGCTCAGAAACCCAAAAAGACCTTAGATCAGACCCCTTAGCAGTCTCAGATCAGACCCCCAATGCTAATTAGACCGCAGCTCAAACCCCCAATCAGACCTCAGATCAGAACAAAAAGAAAGTAAAAATCAACTTACCTCTCCTGCTTTGGATGCCAACTGCCCCTGAGATCCAGTGCTCTTCCTGCCGCGCTGTGACCTGCCATTGCACGGCATGAGGTCACAGAGTGCACCTACAGCGCTGGCAGACAAAGACCAGAAATCTGTAAGCAGGGGCGTAACTAGAAAAGTCAGGGCCCCACAGCAAACTTTTGAAAAGGGCACCGCCTTGTTTACTTATTAAGGCTGCATTTACATGACCGTGCCCATGTTGCAGACTGCAAACTGTGTACTTGCAAAACATGGGCTCTGGCCGTGTGCACTCTGCATCACAGTGTGGACCCTTTTACTTCAATGGGTCATTGATGTGCAAGATGTGGCCAAATATAGGACATGTTGTGTCTTTTGCAGCACAGACTCAGAAACACAAGGAACACGGCCAGAGCCCATGTTTTGCAGGTACACTGTTTGCGACACAGGCACGTTCGTGTGAATTCAGCTGTACACATATAATCGTTCAGCAGTAGATAAAATAAAAGAGTAATTTTGGCTCCTTCCAGGATTAAATATTCAATTTGACTGCAGGTATATTTATATACAGGGTGGGCCATTTATATGGATACACCTTAATAAAATTGGAATGGTTGGTGATATTAACTTCCTGTTTGTGGCACATTAGTATATGTGGGTGGTGACCATGGCAGCCATTTTGAAGTCGGCCATTTTGAATCCAACTTTTGTTTTTTCAATAGGAAGAGGATCATGTGATACATCAAACTTATTGGGAATTTCACACGAAAAACAATGGTGTGCTTGGTCTTAATGTAAACTTTATTCTTTCATGAGTTATTTACAAGTTTCTCTCTGTTTACAGCCATTGACATGTCGCCGAGGTTAACACGTGAGAAGCGGATAGAAAATGTGTTGATGTCTGGTGAACGCAGTAACCGGGTCATTGCAGCAGATTTCAATGCAAGACACCCTACGAGACCACCCATCTCCCATGCTACAGTTAGCAAACTGCTTGCTAAGTTTCGTGAAACTGGTTCAGTGTTGGATTTGCCAAAATGTGGATGCATGAAATCTGTCTCTAATGAAGAAACATCAGTGGCTGTCCTAGCTTCATTCAGCAAGAGCCCACAGCGTAGCACTTGCCGCATGTCACTGGAGAGTGGCATTAGTCGAACATCCCTTCGGCGGATATTAGCTACTCACAAATGGCACCCTTACAAACTCCAGCTACTGCAGCATCTCAACGAGGATGACCCAGATCGGCGCACTGAATTTGCAGAATAGGCAAAACAAAAATTGGAATAGGACCCTCAGTTTATGCAGAAGATTTTGTTCAGTGATGAGGCAAACTTTTATGTGAATGGTGAAGTTAACAAACAAAACCACCGCTATTGGTCTGACACTAACCCACATTGGATAGATCCCTCCAAGACTGTTGGAACAAAAAAATTGATTGTATGGTGTGGTATATGGGGTACAAAGATAGTGGGGCCATTCTTCATCAATGGAAACCTCAAGGCCACTGGATATGAGAAATTGCTACATGATGATGTGTTTCCCTCTTTATGCACTGAAGCTGGCACGTTCCCTGAGTTTTTCCAGCAAGATGGTGCACCACCACATTATGGGTGTCAGGTCCGAGCATTCCTAGATGAACAGTTTCCTGGAAAGTGGATTGGTCGTCGTGAGCCAGTTGAATGGCCCCCAAGGTCTCCCGATCTGAGCCCCTTAGACTTTTATCTTTGGGGTCATCTGAAGGCAATTGTCTATGCTGTGAAGATACGAGATGTGCAGCACCTGAAACTACGGATACTGGAAGCCTGTGCTAGCATTTCTCCTGCGGTGTTGCTATCAGTGTGTGAAGAGTGGGAGAAGAGGGTTGCATTGACAATCCAACACAATGGGCAGCACATTGAACACATTTTATAAGTGGTCAGAAACTTGTAAATAACTCATGAAAGAATAAAGTTACGTTAAAACCAAGCACACCATTGTTTTTCTTGTGAAATTCCAAAAAAGTTTGATGTGTTACATGACCCTCTTCCTATTGAAAAAACAAAAGTTGGATTCAAAATGGCCGACTTCAAAATGACCGCCATGGTCACAACCCATCTTGAAAAGTTTCCCCCCTCACATATACTAATGTGCCACAAACAGGAAGTTAATATCACCAACCATTCCCATTTTATTAAGGTGTATCCATATAAATGGCCCACCCTGTATATGTAATGGCAGAGCTAAGCAGATAGGCTAAAGGGGCATTCTGCCATGGAAGGAGCAGTGTCACAATACATAGAATTAGTACTGACACTCAATAAGCTTATAGTAAATGTGACGGTCGGTGCAAAGCCACACTCCTTCCACTAAGCCCCGTCCCCTTTCCTTTCCAATTACGAAAAGTGTTGAGAAGCCTAAAAAGTTGCACATTATGGTGCATATATGGCATCCACCACAATAGTGGCATAATGGGCTTAATAATTGTCCCTTATTGTCTGCAGCCCTGGATGTGTTCAATCTGCCTGCCTGCTACAGACCACTGTGAGCAACACCTAGGACCCCTGCTCACTCAACAAACACTGCTCCTGGCTCCCTCACTCCCGAGCAAGATGACGCTGATCCACACATTAGCAGAGCACCCCAGCCCTTCTTCTCTTATTGCCCATCTCCTGATGGTAGTGCTGCTCTGCCACTGGCGCCAGCACTGACTCCTCCTCCTGATAAAGTGTAAGTATGATATGAGGAGGGAGTCAGTGTGACAGATTGACAGCACTAGCGAGTTATAAGCATTCTTAGAGTCCTCTTCCTGGGCCCCTTTCTTAGAGTGGGCCCCAAAGCACCTGCTTCCTCTGTAGCTACGCCCCTGGCTGTGAGTACAAAGCCAGCACAAGGAGTGATATATTCACTGCTCCCCGATCCTACTGTACTAATGAGCGTTTCCATAAAGGAAGTGCACATTAGTAAATAAGGCACACTGACATTATTTCCTCACTTTGGGGGAGGGGGGAAAGTGTGTCTTATATTGCCCCCCTTCCCCCAAAATATGGTTTATATATATATATATATATATATATATATATATATATATATATACAGTACAGACCAAAAGTTTGGACACACCTTCTCATTCAAAGAGTTTTCTTTATTTTCATGACTATGAAAATTGTAGATTCACACTGAAGGCATCAAAACTATGAATTAACACATGTGGAATTATATACATAACAAACAAGTGTGAAACAACTGAAAATATGTCATATTCTAGGTTCTTCAAAGTAGCCACCTTTTGCTTTGATTACTGCTTTGCACACTCTTGGCATTCTCTTGATGAGCTTCAAGAGGTAGTCCCATGATATAGTTTTCACTTCATAGGTGTGCCCTGTCAGGTTTAATAAGTGGGATTTCTTGCCTTATAAATGGGGTTGGGACCATCAGTTGCGTTGAGGAGAAGTCAGGTGGATACACAGCTGATAGTCCTACTAAATAGACTGTTAGAATTGGTATTATGGCAAGAAAAAAGCAGCTAAGTAAAGAAAAACGAGTGGCCATCATTACTTTAAGAAATGAAGGTCAGTCAGTTAGCCGAAAAATTGGAAAAACTTTGAAAGTAAGGGCTATTTGACCATGAAGGAGAGTGATGGGGTGCTGCGCCAGATGACCTGGCCTCCACAGTCACCGGACCTGAACCCAATCGAGGTGGTTTGGGGTGAGCTGGACCGCAGAGTGAAGGCAAAAGGGCCAAGTGCTAAGCATCTCTGGGAACTCCTTCAAGACTGTTGGAAGACCATTTCAGGGGACTACCTCTTGAAGCTCATCAAGAGAATGCCAAGAGTGTGCAAAGCAGTAATCAAAGCAAAAGGTGGCTACTTTGAAGAACCTAGAATATGACATATTTTCAGTTGTTTCACACTTGTTTGTTATGTATATAATTCCACAAGTGTTAATTCATAGTTTTGATGCCTTCATAGTCATGAAAATAAAGAAAACTCTTTGAATGAGAAGGTGTGTCCAAACTTTTGGTCTGTACTGTATATATATATATATATATATATATATCAGTACAGACCAAAAGTTTGGACACACCTTCTCATTCAAAGAGTTTTCTTTATTTTCATGACTATGAAGGCATCAAAACTATGAATTAACACTTGTGGAATTATATACATAACAAACAAGTGTGAAACAACTGAAAATATGTCATATTCTAGGTTCTTCAAAGTAGCCACCTTTTGCTTTGATTACTGCTTTGCACACTCTTGGCATTCTCTTGATGAGCTTCAAGAGGTAGTCCCCTGAAATGGTCTTCCAACAGTCTTGAAGGAGTTCCCAGAGATGCTTAGCACTTGGCCCTTTTGCCTTCACTCTGCGGTCCAGCTCACCCCAAACCACCTCGATTGGGTTCAGGTCCGGTGACTGTGGAGGCCAGGTCATCTGGCGCAGCACCCCATCACTCTCCTTCATGGTCAAATAGCCCTTACTTTCAAAGTTTTTCCAATTTTTCGGCTAACTGACTGACCTTCATTTCTTAAAGTAATGATGGCCACTCGTTTTTCTTTACTTAGCTGCTTTTTTCTTGCCATAATACCAATTCTAACAGTCTATTTAGTAGGACTATCAGCTGTGTATCCACCTGACTTCTCCTCAACGCAACTGATGGTCCCAACCCCATTTATAAGGCAAGAAATCCCACTTATTAAACCTGACAGGGCACACCTATGAAGTGAAAACTATATCATGGGACTACCTCTTGAAGCTCATCAAGAGAATGCCAAGAGTGTGCAAAGCAGTAATCAAAGCAAAAGGTGGCTACTTTGAAGAACCTAGAATATGACATATTTTCAGTTGTTTCACACTTGTTTGTTATGTATATAATTCCACATGTGTTAATTCATAGTTTTGATGCCTTCAGTGTGAATCTACAATTTTCATAGTCATGAAAATAAAGAAAACTCTTTGAATGAAAAGGTGTGTCCAAACTTTTGGTCTGTACTGTATATATATATATACACACTCACCTAAAGAATTATTAGGAACACCTGTTCTATTTCTCATTAATGCAATTATCTAGTCAACCAATTACATGGCAGTTACTTCAATGCATTTAGGGGGGTGGTCCTGGTCAAGACAATCTCCTGAACTCCAAACTGAATGTCAGAATGGGAAAGAAAGGTGATTTAAGCAATTTTGAGCGTGGCATGGTTGGTGGTGCCAGACGGGCCGGTCTGAGTATTTCACAATCTGCTCAGTTACTGGGATTTTCACGCACAACCATTTCTAGGGTTTACAAAGAATGGTGTGAAAAGGGAAAAACATCCAGTATGCGGCAGTCCTGTGGGCAAAAATGCCTTGTGGATGCTAGAGGTCAGAGGAGAATGGGCCGACTGATTCAAGCTGATAGAAGAGCAACGTTGACTGAAATAACCACTCGTTACAACCGAGGTATGCAGCAAAGCATTTGTGAAGCCACAACACGCACAACCTTGAGGCGGATGGGCTACAACAGCAGAAGACCCCACCGGGTACCACTCATCTCCACTACAAATAGGAAAAAGAGGCTACAATTTGCACAAGCTCACCAAAATTGGACTGTTGAAGACTGGAAAAATGTTGCCTGGTCTGATGAGTCTTGATTTCTGTTGAGATATTCAAATGGTAGAGTCTGAATTTGGTGTAAACAGAATGAGAACATGTATCCATCCTCTGATGGCTACTTCCAGCAGGATAATGCACCATGTCACAAAGCTCGAATCATTTCAAATTGGTTTCTTGAACATGACAATGAGTTCACTGTACTAAAAATGGCCCCCACAGTCACCAGATCTCAACCCAATAGAGCATCTTTGTGGTGGAACGGGAGCTTCGTGCTCTGGTGAATGTGCATCCCTCAAATCTCCATCAACTGCAAGATGCTATCCTATCAATATGGGCCAACATTTCTAAAGAATGCTATCAGCACCTTGTTGAATCAATGCCACGTAGAATTAAGGCAGTTCTGAAGGCAAAAGGGGGTCCAACACCGTATTAGTATGGTGTTCCTAATAATTCTTTAGGTGAGTGTATATACATATTAACAAGTCATTGAGCTCTCTGGAATCACTGTCTACTCAGTTTAGACGGTTGGCACACCTCAAGAAGCCACTCCAACACCTTGCATTTGGGTGCAATCTGACCAAAATCAGCTTTATTATCTCACTCACAGCAGTCAATACATACCTCCCAACTTTTGAAAATCACAAAGAGGGACAATATATGCTGGCATGCACCGCAGCAATTTTTTTCATACTAGGCCACGCCTCTAACTCCACCCAAAGCATAATTACTGACCCCCATCACAAGTACAGTAGCAGGGGATTGGTTAGGTGAGTATAAGTTCCTTTATTTTTTTTACAGCATGTGGAGCCCCTGGGACAATTTATTTCTTGCACTTTAATGTCCATTTAAATATTAGCACATAAATCATCAGATAATAGATATTTTAAGGTCCAGACTGTACCAAATAATGAAGTTATGGTCTAATTTACAGGTAGAAATCATACAGACACTTTAGTAAGGAACAATTTAGTACATTTATCAATGAATATTTATCCATTAATTCCCCAGGTCACAAAGAGGGACATTTTTAATATCAAAGAGGGACAGAGGGACTTGGGTCAAAAAGAGGGACAGTCCCTCCAAGAGAGGGACACTTGGGAGGCATGGTCAATGTACTTTCAAACACGGGGTAACAAACAAAATCCCCAGCATCTGGCCACTAAATAAACTTTAGTTTCCCTCACTAGCAGGCCCTGGGTCTATCACCCAGTTCACCAAAACACATATTACAGTCCATACCATACATGTGATGAGAGGCTCTTGGTTCCCACAGGCCTCGGCACAGTTTGCTTCTTTCCCAGCCTGGGAGCCATGATTGAAGAGCTCAGCCCATATTTAAATAATTAGCTGGTTGCTAATTAAGCAAAGTTGTCTGACAAACATATATACAGTATATAGCACGCAATGAAGTGATTCTGCAGCAATCTGTTTTGCCAAGGTGGTGAGAGACCTTCATAAACTGAAAACTGAATTTATGTGAACATAGGATAAAAATACCAAGCACTACAAGTGGTGAGGCAGGAGAAGATACTTCAGAAGAATTAACTAATCAATACTGACAACCCTGCAGATCTACTGTGGATTCGCACTTCAGGATCACTGACTTCTGCTACTGATAAAGACATCAATTTTTTCAATAAGAACAATTAGCCTGAATTACAGTATATTTAATCTTTCACTCTCAAATTAAGACGTTTTATGTGTTTTTTATTTATTTATCTGTGTTCTTCTTAATTATAGAGGGACATTCACATCTCATTCAGCATTTCTAATAAACAGCTCTAATAAAGAGGATGAAGATCTGAGTTTTTCTTGGTTTCCTTTGCTTTGGGTCACTCAATATGAATAGATGACACTGAAGCTCATTTGCATCACTTTACATTTTGCCATATAAAAAAAAACAAAAAAACAAGACACCATCCTGGAGGTGGCACGAGGCAAGGGTGCGGCATATTATTTTGCTTTTAGCATGTAGCAAGTATAACATGTTGATGCAGGTTTTTCTTATTATAATTTCTATAGTTACCCTTTTTCTTCTAAAAGGGTTTTTCTAGGAGAACAATATTGATGACCTATCCTCAGGATAAGTCATCAATTTCAGATGGGTGGGAGCCTGACTTCTGGCACCCCCACCAATCAGCTGTTTAAAAGGGATGCAGCTCTCAGATGAAAGTGGCTGTGTTTGATATTGAAGCCCCATTGGTGAGGGTTCTGCGAGTCAGACCCCCACTGATCTAATATTGATGATCTATCCTGAGGATAGGTCATCAATATTTGACTCTCCAAAAACCGCTTTAAAGGGGTTTACATTACCTTGAAAATAACTTTTCAGATGAAGCTGGCCTGATGATTGTCAGAGACTTAGCTGCGTCTACAGCTTGGAGATAACAGCTGATGTTCTTCTGGCTATACATTTGTAGTATTACATGCTTCTTTGAACCCAACCAGTCCATTTCTAATATAGTCAGCCAATCCATAGAATAGCCAACCATGTAGTTCATGGACAAGCTTGGTTTGCCAGAGTGAGAGCTACTCCTCATAAGTGACTCCCCTCTCTGGCTCCTAAACCTTCACGGATGATCCCTCAATGGCAGCCATAACACCTAATAGAGCATAGGGAAAATGCATGCTTAAACAGAAATTCCCTGGTGTTGTTGTTTTTTATTTCTCCCTTTAGATTGCTCTTATGCTTATTTTGTGCACTGGGAGTCTGAACCCTCACATAGCAAAAGAAATCCACCTCTAATCTGTAGTGAATCATATGCATGAAGAGGTGAAATCAGCAGTGAAACTCCACAACAAATCCATGACATGATTGACATCCTTTGGATTTTAAAATCTGCTGCACACTAGATTTTTCTTGCATTGATGGAGTTTTGAAAATGCCATCCGCATTTTTTCTACTCTAATATGCTGTAGATCTGCGGTGTGAAATGTGCACCACATATGAGTTAAAAAGGTTGTACATCAGGCTAGTGAATAAGTATTTGACTGCTGGGGCCCCTGCCGATCACTAGAATTCGGGCCATTTTACCTCGATTAGGTGGAGTGGCAGACTTGTATACATGTCCTTGGCTTTATACAACTTTATGGGAATGCCAGCTATAACTGAGTGCAAGTACTCTGCTTTCTCCAGAAGTCCTATGAAGTTTAATAGAGCGGCGGACATGTACGTGTGTTAGCAGCTCCACTCAAAAAGGGAACACGTTCCCCCCCCTTCCCTTTTGCGAGGGTTAGAAATTTTCAAGCAGATAGGGAATAAGTTGTTGTCATAGGACAATCCCTTTAAGCTTATAGCCATAATACATGTGGATTTACCACACAATTGCCCAGATTTCTTCTGCTACATGTGGACTCCATCAAAGATGCTAGAGCAAAAAACTTTTATACAACTTTTTATACTTGTGGTCTGTTAGGAGATATAGCAGTGTATATCAAAGGTATACATCAGGAATTACCCATCCAACTGAAAAATAGGCATACATTGGTATAAATTGACCCTAGGCTCCCTCTGTGCATACTACAAATATACACTCACCTAAAGAATTATTAGGAACACCATACTAATACGGTGTTGGACCACCTTTTGCCTTCAGAACTGCCTTAATTCTACGTGGCATTGATTTCACAAGGTGCTGATAGCATTCTTTAGAAAAGTTGGCCCATATTGATAGGATAGCATCTTGCAGTTGATGGAGATTTGAGGGATGCACATCCAGGGCATGAAGCTCCCGTTCCACCACATCCCAAAGATGCTCTATTGGGTTGAGATCTGGTGACTGTGGGGGCCATTTTAGTGCAGTGAACTCATTGTCATGTTCAAGAAACCAATTTGAAATGATTCGAGCTTTGTGACATGGTGCATTATCCTGCTGGAAGTAGCCATCAGAGGATGGGTACATGGTGGTCATGAAGGGATGGACATGGTCAGAAACAATGCTCAGGTAGCCCGTGGCATTTAAACGATGCCCAATTGGCACTAAGGGGCCTAAAATGTGCCCAGAAAACATCCCCCACACCATTACACCACCACCACCAGCCTGCACAGTGGTAACAAGGCATGATGGATACATGTTCTCATTCTGTTTACGCCAAATTTGGACTCTACCATTTGAATGTCTCAACAGAAATCGAGACTCATCAGACCAGACAACATTTTTCCAGTCTTCAACAGTCCAATTTTGGTGAGCTCGTGCAAATTGTAGCCTCTTTTTCCTATTTGTAGTGGAGATGAGTGGTACCCGGTGGGGTCTTCTGCTGTTGTAGCCCATCCGCCTCAAGGTTGTGCGTGTTGTGGCTTCACAAATGCTTTGCTGCATACCTCGGTTGTAACGAGTGGTTATTTCAGTCAACGTTGCTCTTCTATCAGCTTGAATCAGTCGGCCCATTCTCCTCTGACCTCTAGCATCCACAAGGCATTTTTGCCCACAGGACTGCCGTATACTGGATGTTTTTCCCTTTTCACACCATTCTTTGTAAACCCTAGAAATGGTTGTGTGTGAAAATCCCAGTAACTGAGCAGATTGTGAAATACTCCGACCTGCCCGTCTGGCACCAACAACCATGCCGCGCTCAAAATTGCTTAAATCACCTTTCTTTCCCATTCTGACATTCAGTTTGGAGTTCAGGAGATTGTCTTGACCAGGACCACCCCCCTAAATGCATTGAAGCAACTGCCATGTGATTGGTTGAGTAGATAATTGCATTAATGAGAAATAGAACAGGTGTTCCTAATAATTCTTTAGGTGAGTGTACATTACTCACTAAATATGAATTGGACAAATGTATATTCAAGTTACAATTTGTCATGTACAGTATATACCAGAGCAGATATCTGTACCATTTAGCTCATTGAATAACAAAATGGCACGATAATGTGTGGATAGATAAACTCCTCAACATTGAAATTGCAACATCAAGAAGGACAATCCATATGGTTATGCAAATTGAGGAAGTAGCAAGTAGCTCCAATCTGTGACAGGTGGGAGGGACATAAAAGACAGATTCAAAGCAAAGTTTTTTTAGCCACATGAAATCTCAAAAATCAGATCAAGTCACGTAGGATAACTGTGTGATGCTGTGTTCATCAATGTGCCAGTTATCACCACTTGTCACAAACTGAGAGGGACAGAATTTTTGAACTGAGACACCTTGGTTTATCACTCTTGCAGATCACTGGGTACATAGGCCAAGATGTCAGCACTATTTAACGTCATGTGCCCCTGTAGTTGGAAGAACAACAATAAACTGGAATGGCAGCAAGAGGTGCAAAGAGGTGAACCTCTGCACGGACAGATCATTTGATTAGAAGAATGGTGTGTTAGGTTCCATTCAGTACTGGAAGTGAAATTGGACGTCACATCCCAAGCCTAGGGGCGGTAAACAGTGTCTACACAAATCATCAGAAGGCATTTGCAAGAAATTGGGCTATGAGCCAGATGCCCAGCTACAGGTGTTCCATTGACCTTATGCAACCACTCTCAAAGGCTACCATAGTGCACAACGAGATGACAATGAAGGCTGAAATGGAGTTCTACCCTCTTTAGAAATGAGCCCCACTTATGTCTTGAACGCAATGATAGCCACTTAGTCTGGAGAACATGTGGGCAACATTTTGAAGAGGTCTCTACAAGAGAACATCCCACCAGTCCTACTCCCGGGATTATGGCGTGGGGTGGCATAATGTACAGTAGTCATACTTCTCTAGTCTTCATTTCAGTACACTAACAGCTTGGCGTTATATTGATTTGGTCCTGAAACCAGTGGTATGGCCATTTCTTCAAAGTGTCCTATTTGCTGTTTATTTTTATAATTCTATGACCTCTTGGTGTTGAAGTGTGTACATAATGACATTTTACAAACTAAAATTGAAGAACCTCCATCAGGGTCAAAAAATGTGAGTAGGAGATCACCAATAATTTGAAAGCAGGTGCTAAAAAATCATATAAATATAACTGTTGGGTGGGGGTTCCACCTTTGAGACTAATACCTATTGGGGGAAAGAGGGTTTGCTGATGCCTTCCTAGAGGAATTTGGATAGAAAAGTAGGTATGTGACTCTTTTCATTGAAGTCTTTCATATAATATAACATAATAGGATGCAATTTAATATACAATAACCGCCCTTTATTTCATATCCAGTGATCCTATTATGAAAAGAAAAAAAAACTAGAAAAGGTCATCAGATGGCAATCATTTAAACTGCAAGGAACTGAAAGATGTCACACACCAGATAATGCAATAACTTGACCTTCCCCTGATCGAGCAAGTGCTACATTCTACAAAGGGCCTTTTTCATTTTTCAGGTGGTTTGAATAGAAAGCCTCTATCTCTAGCCAACATTATAATAGCATTTACAGTAATAACCCGGGAATACAGCGATGACCTTTTACCGTTTCATTACCTCTAATGTTTTCACAACATTGTTTCCGATGTCATGAAACAATGAAAACATTTACCCCCTTCACAGAAGCAGGTGCATGCCTCTCTGCAAGCCCTATTCGAATAAATGGGACAGTAGAAGACATTTTTGCAAGAAGTCGAAGTCTGTGAATATACCCTCCTAGTGAAGACTGCTTTCAATAGGGTTGGCAATAATCAAGCTTTGTTCTGTCTAGTCTAGTGTTTCTCAACCTTTTCACACCAAGTACTCTCTAGTGACAAGTCGTTCTAACCACGTGCCCCCAAATAAGTGAACAACGATAAATATTAACAAAATAAGACCGCTCTCACATTACTGTCATAGGATTTATTCAAAGCCTCTGTCAGCAGTTTCTTCAGTTTTGACTGAAAGAATAACTCACCATTTGGACCCATGATGGATGGCTATTACTTTTCATGCTATGAAACATACAGGAAAAAACATTAACTACATACCTATTACATGTCATCTAGTGATGTTTCCTCTGGGGTAGATGTTCATTGCCTTCTTCTCCATTCGGACCAGACCGTCATGATGACTTCTGCCACTTCTCATCTCTACAGAGTTTGCCACATAGACATCTTAGGTTTCTTACTTTTCCATCCTTCTCCTCCCCTTTTCAAAACAAACTCCTTATCCTGGTTTTCCCACAATGTTATCCTGCTGCCAGGCAGCTTCAATATCGCTGGATGCTAGGGCAGTCCTGTGTACCCCCTCACCCTGAGGTATGCATACGGCAGGTTGAGAAGCAGTGTTTTAGTCTAACTGAACCTAATTGGCAGCTAATGGTGCATTTCATTTTTCATACAAGGTATTCATTTTTATTCCTGTTATATATGTTTGGGACATGCGGAATATATTTTCATGGCTACTTCAGGGTCAAAATATTTCTATATTTTAATGTTCAATTGATTGTGGATTGCAGTTCTTAATGGGGAGAAAAGACAGTCATGCATGCTTCTATGTGAAGTTGATAGCAGGCAAAGCAACCTAGAAGATAATGGAGGTACTTGTAGAGCGAAACATAATAAATTGATTAAGAACTGATATACTGGGTATTAGGCTACTTTCACACTAGCGTTCGGAGCGGGTCCGTCTGATGTTTCATCAGACGGATCCGCTCCTATAATGCAGACGTTTGCATCCGTTCAGAACGGATCAGTCTGCATTATAACTTAGAAAAATTTCTAAGTGTGAAAGTAGCCTGAGCGGATCCGTTCAGACTTTACATTGAAAGTCAATGGGGGACGGATCCGCTTGAAGATTGAGCCATATGGTGTCATCTTCAAGCGGATCCGTCCCCATTGACTTCCATTATAAGTCTGGACGGATCCGCTCGCCTCCGCACGGCCAGGCGGACACCCGAACGCTGCAAGCAGCGTTCAGGTGTCCGCTCACTGAGCGGAGCGGAGGCTGAACGCTGGCAGACGGATGCATTCTCAGTGGATCCGCCTCCACTGAGAATGCATTAGGGCCGGACGGCTGCATTCAGGACCGCTCGTGAGCCCCTTCAAACGGAGCTCACGAGCGGACACCTGAACGCAGGTGTGAAAGTAGCCTTAGACAGGGACAGACTTGTGCCAAAGATAAGTTTTACATTTTAAGATTTAAATTTTTACATTTAAAAAAATATATTTTTCACATTTTTTCTACCTTTTTTCAAGTTTTTTAGGCCCTCTAGGAGGCTACAATATTCACTAGTCAGATTTTTTTTGCATATACTGTAGTTTCATAGAACTACAGTCTAAGCTTAATCTGCCATTATCCTGTGCTGGCCTGCCACCTGCAAGCCAACATAGGAACTACAGCTCTAATATGCTGGGTCTCTTCAGAGAGACTCAGCTTATTAAGTATATAGACTGGCTGCCCTGATAGCCACAGGGGGAAGCTGGTCTTAACTTTGAAGTGCACTCTTTATGCTATGCTATGACCACGCTTGACCACAGCATCTAAAGGGTTAAGTGCCTGCAATCAACATTATTGCCAGTCACAGACATTAGCTGCAGGCCTCTGCTGTTTGAAACATGTTGCGAGCGGAGCGAGCTAGTGGGTGCCATATTTAAAGAACCTTCCAGTGCCATACATGTATCCGTCCTTACCTGTCCTCCTGGCTTCAGATATCCCAAGATGAGTGCCACAAGATGACCACATTTGTTGCTCTGTAAGGCGTTGAGAGTAACACAAAAAAAAAACTTATTTTAAAACCTATTCATCTTGAGCAACTCATCTTGGGATATTGCAAGCCAAGAGCAAAGGTAAGGATGGACACATCTGTACATTCTGGACCACAAATCCACAAATGAACAAAGAGTTGTATTTATGCACACCATTAATTAGCTATGACTGGGGACTTTCTGGGTATGGGATATCTAGTGCTGAAAAGGCGAGCATATATGGCATCTCTACTTCTTAAGTGGGCAGCATAAACATTTTCAGTTTTTTAATTGTCCTAACATTATATTCAATAACCTTTCTATACTGTTTTGTCATGTAAACTTATTTGCATAAATGTGGGCATATACCGTATTTTTCGCCCTATAAATACGCACCTAGGTTTTTGAGGAGGAAAATAAGAAAATAAATATTTTGAACCAATAGGTGTGCTTTTGGTGGGTTTTGAACTAATTGTGGTCTGTGGATGGCGCACTGTTATGGGGGATCTGTGGATGGCGAACTGTTATGGGGGATCTGTGGATGGCGAACTGTTATGGGGGATCTGTGGGTGACGCACTGTTATGGGGGATCTGTGGGTGACACTTATGGGGGATCTGTAGGTGACACTTATGGGGGATCTGTGGGTGACACTTATGGGGGATCTGTGGGTGACAATTATGGGGATCTGTGGGTGACACTTATGGGGATCTGTGGGTGACACTTATGGGGGATCTGTGGGTGACACTTATGGGGGATCTGTGGGTGGCTCTTATTGGGGTCTCTGGATGGCACTGTTATGGAGATCTGTGTATGACAGTTATGGGGGGATCTGTGGATGACACATATATAGCATCTTATGCTATGTGTCATCCACAGATCCCTGTAGTGAATGACCCTCAATACAGGGGGTGGGGGTCGCATCTGCTTTTATAATGACAGCGGGGCCCGTGCAGTGACTGTATTCTACTACACGGGCCCCACTCATGTATAATCGTATCTGTAATAGTTAATTATGTATATACTGGTAATCGCATAATCAGGTCTACTTAGAACTACAAGCGCTCGGTAGATAGCAGAGAGGAGGGAGGAGGCAGGCCGGGAGGACGGGCGCTGGCAGCGTGAGTCACTACGTCATGCGCCCACGCCGCCTTCTTTATTCATAAAGTGGGTGGCGCAGGCGCGTGACGTAGTGAGTGACACGCCGACCGTCCGTCCTCCCGGACTGCCTCCTCTCTGCTACCTACCGAGCGCTTGTAGTTGTAAGTAGCGCTGATTATGCGATCACCGGTATATACATAATTAACTATTACAGATACGATTATACAGTGAGTGGGGCCCGTGTAGTAGAGTACAGTCACTGCACGGGCCCCGCTGTCATTATAAAAGCCGATGCCGGCCCCCAGCCCCTCCTCCCTCACAGCTGATACACCCGCCGCGCGGCATCGCGGCGGGTGTATCATTGAAAATACGGCAAAATCAGCAGCATTCGCCCCATAAGACGCACTGCTATTTCCCCCCCACTTTTTGGGGGGGGGAAAGTGCGTCTTATAGGGCAAAAAATACGGTAGGAAAGACATGCAAATAGTGTTTCAGCTGAAAAACAAGGCATATTCTGCTAACTTGCATGTCTTTCCCATATGCCCAAGTTTATGCGAATGAGTTTACATGACAAAACAGTATAGAAAGGTTATTGAACTTAATGTTAGGACAATTAAAAAACGAAAAAAAATTATATGCAGCCCTCCTAAGCAGGGAGAGAAGAGTTAGCTGGCATCCCAAAATGTTTTTACTATTTTTGTCACCCTAATGATAATGATCTAGGTGCGCAGGTCCCCCAAGCCATCCAACTCAAATCAGGCAACTTTTAGGCTCACTGACTCTCAAGTCTATGTGGATAGAGAGCTGGTCTGGCCTGACTGATTACTCCTCGGCCTTTTGCCTGAGATTTCTGGCTTGACTGGATTTGGGCAAGGGGTTGTCAGAGCTTCGTAGCGACGACTTGGAAGGCGATTACTCAGCTAAAGGATGGCAGTATATATGCCGAACGTCCGTTTCGCAAACCAAGGTGAAATGAGGATCCGAAATTCCGTGCAGATTGAAATCTCGAAAGAAGAAGCGAAGAAAGGCGAGCTGTTTTTCTTTGTGAACGACATTCTACTAAAGACTTTGAACGTGAAGAAGGAAAGCATTCTTTCAACGATTCAAGGAAAGGTGTGTAAATTCTCACATTTGATAATCGCTCGGACTGTCACAACTTGTACGAACAGCTGAAAATCCATCACGCTGATTCTATTCTACATGGACTTAATTTTGTTTTACTCTACTCGACGGGGGATTTCCACTAATTGTACACATGTACTGTACAATCCCTTTGTTTCCTTATGTGACATTCCTTATGAATAAAGCGGACTTATTGACCAGAAAGTATCAATTTTTTGTCATCTTCAGGGAGGACCCTGGAGGAATTGGAGGATTAAAACTCCCCCCATTAAGCTTCACAATTGGAAGAGACAGAGGGTACGTTTATTATCCAGGGATGCCAGAATTTTGTCGAAAGTGTCATCAATTTGACCACGTACAAGCCAACTGTTAAGAGGAGGCAGGATTTTTTCGGAAAATGCCAACAAGCAGAGCATAAAAGCGCCAGCTGTCAGAATGTGATTACATGCCTTTAAAGACTGTCCAAAGCAGGGTAGAGCTCGGTCCTATGCAGATGTTGCCGTAGGCAATGGACCTACAAAAGAACCGGAGGCCCCCAAAAAGGCTGGAGCTGCACCCGCTATGAAAAGAACCGGAGAAACCTGATACTACTAGCGTACCTGGAACATCCAGAGTGCTGAAGAAGGAGAAAATGGTGGATCCTGTGAAGAGTGCTCATGGAAAATCTGCTCCTGCAAAGGTGGTAGGGGAACCTGCTACTGACGCAGGAGTGAAGGGGACGATCACAGGAGATAAGGCCATGGACCTACAGACAAAAGAAACAAAAAGAAAAGTAAGTGATCAGAAAGAACAGGTTCTCAGTGTCAAAAGAGCACCCCGTCAAAGTGCAGATGAGAGCGACAGCAGATAAAGACCAAGCGTGACCTTATCTGATCCTATGCACATTCTTCAGTTTGAGAGCTTAGCATCACCAGAGCCATTAGTTCCATTTATGTCAAGTAGTTCATCTGATGAAATGACCTGATGCGCAATGCTTTCCTACAAATTCATCTCACAGAAAGTGAGAAATTTCAAGAGAGCTCAACAAAGAGAGCTGCTTTTGTATGCAAAGAGACTTTCTGTTATTTGAAGTTTTTTCTTAATGGACAATGTCTGATACGCTAAAAATCTCCTCCCTTAACGTAAGGAGTATTACGGGAACACCTAAAAGAGCTGCTGTTTTGGCTTATATGGAGACAGTCAACTGCGACATCATCTTTTTGCAAGAATGCGGAATAGAATACTCCCCAAACTACGCAGACCTAAGGGAAAGTTGGACACAGGGCCCTTCATTGTGGTCTGGAGACAACAATAACAAATCTACTGGAGTTGGAATACTATTTAAAGGAAATAGTTGCCAAATCATTTCATACATACAATTGATTCCAGGAAGAGCTTTATTAGTAAACATCAACTTTATTGGCAGAGGAATCAAATTACTAAATGTATATGCTTCACCTGAACTTCATGAAAGAGTTAAGATGCTAGAGGACATACAACCTTTCTCAG
Source organism: Bufo bufo (assembly GCF_905171765.1). Lineage (NCBI taxonomy): Eukaryota > Metazoa > Chordata > Amphibia > Anura > Bufonidae > Bufo > Bufo bufo. The sequence goes on from NC_053394.1 coordinate 351,360,281, forward strand.
CTGGTCAATCACCAGTGATCATGGCTGGAGACTTTAATTGTGCCCTAAAAGAGGAAGACAGAACTGGTGAGCAAGTAAGAATGGACAAAACAGTGCAGCAACTTAAAAATATGATTTTAAACTTTAATTTCATTGACATTTGGAGTAATGTAAAGGACAATGAACCAGAGTAGACATGGAGTAACTCTTTAGTTCAATCAAGACTGGATTATTTCTTCATTTCAAAAGTCCTGAAGCCTCTGATAATGTCCCTGGAGGGTAATATGTTCTCTGATCATGAGTTGCTTCTAGCGCAAATTCAAGTAACTGAAGGTGGAAAAGGCAAAAGTGTATGGAGGCTAAATGTGGATCTATTGAATGATGAAGATTTAAAGAAAGTATTCGTTCAAAACTACAAGAAATGAACTTCTTGTAAAGAAAAGTCCACTTCAATATTGCTATGGTGGGAATATGTAAAAGCCAAAACTAAAGAATTTTTCCTCAAAATTGGAATTAAAAAAGCAAAAGAGAAAAAAACAGTGGTTCAAAAATCTTAATACCAAACTACAGACTTACCTGAAGCTGAGAAATGGAGGCATCAATGTCTCAGACTTGATAGAGAAAACAAAAGGAGAAATTAAAAAGGCAATTTACCAGAAAGGCAAAGAAATAATATTTAATACCAAAGTGAAGCAGCTTGAAGCTGATGAAAAATGTACAAGATTCTTCAAAAAAACAACTAGGCAAAAAAACTGTAATATCAAATATCGGTGGTGAAACAAAGAAAGAAGAAATGCTAAAAAAAAGTCAAACAATTCTATCAAGAGCTGTTTAATAAAAAACAAATAGATAAAGCCTTTGTTGAAGATGCCTTAAAGGGAACCTGTCACCAGTTTTATGGTGTCCTAACTAAGGGCAACATAAATAAGTGACTGATTCTCTTAGCAAAATGCTGGGTCACTTTCTTTAATTGACCCAGTCAATCTGCCAACATCTTGCATTGAAAAGCTCCAGCTGATAATGATGAGTCCTGAATATTCATGAGTTCCTGACTCTCCCCGCCTACCTGCTGCTGAATGACAGTTATTTTCCATATGGATCAGCAGCAGGTGGGCAGGGGAGTGGCTATAGCGCTGAATTTAAAAAAACGCTGGACTCACTGACATCACGCTGGACTCAAATAAACTCATTAGCATGAGGCATGTGGCATATTTGTGTGTATATTATGAGGTAACCATCTGTCACACCATTAAGTGAATACATCTAAGGCACTTTTTAGTAGTTAACGATTGTATATAATTAGTTCGATTATAATCAAATATCCACATGACAGGTTCCCTTTAAACTCTTTAGAAAACAAGCTGGAGAAAGAGGAGCAAGAAATGCTCTGCAAGGACATCTTGCTAGAAGAATTGCATGCTGTCTTTAAAGGTTTCGCAAAAAAACAAAACACCAGGGTCTGATGGACTTACAGTAGAATTTACTTAGCATTCTGGAATGTATTGAAAGGAGACCTGATGGCTATCTTCAAGGAAGCTTTAAATACAGAAGTGTTTCCAGAATGTTGGAGGAAAGGTATTGTGACATTACCATACAAAAAAGGTGACAAATCGCAATTAGAAAATTGGAGACCAATCACAATCCTAAATACGGATTACAAAGTTATGGCCAAGTTGCTTTTAAACCAGATTAAAAAGTTAATTGGCAAAGTAATACAGTTGCAAGAAAAAGTATGTGAACCCTTTGGAATGATATGGATTTCTGCACAAATTTGGTCATAACATGTGATCTGATCTTCATCTAAGCCACAACAATAGACAATCACAGTCTGCTAAAACTAATAACACACAACCAGCAAAATAGAAGAACAAGCCATCAAATTTCTAGACGTCCAAGTTAGGATTATTAATGATGAGATAGACACTACAATATACAGAAAACCCAGTTCGACGCATTCTCTCCTACACTATGATAGCTTCCAACCGCCCCATGTAGCAACAGCTGTCCCTTATGGTCAATTTGTTAGATTAGCAAGAATCATTAAAAATGATGTAGAGTTCGAGCATCAGAGTAAAGATCTTAAAAATAGATTTATAGAACGGGGATACCCGCTTCCTTTGATTGAGAAAGCTTATGACAAAGCATATGCAAGCAGGCTAAGTAAAGACATATGGAAAAAAGAAAAAAAGAAAAAAACGCATTATAGCGGAACATCGCAAGACACTAGAGCAATGTTCACATTTGAATATTCTCCCATGGCTCAAACCATTAAAAATGCCATTTTAAATAATTGGCATATGCTACAGCGAGATGAACAATTAATTGACAAAGTGAATAATAAGCTGAATGTTAGCTTTAAGAGAGCAAAAACCATAGGAGACATGGTGACCAGCAGCAATCTTCCAGATACAAATCACACTTGGCTGGATAAATGGAGCCCCATGGGAAACCTCAAGTGTGGACACTGCGCTATGTGCAATGTTATGCGAACTGGGAAGCAGGTCCAGATAGGACACATAACACACACCATTAACCACCTCAGCCCCCAGTGCTTAAACACCCTTAATGACCAGGCCACTTTTTACACTTCTGACCTACACTACTTTCACCGTTTATTGCTCGGTCATGCAACTTACCACCCAAATGAATTTTACCTCCTTTTCTTCTCACTAATAGAGCTTTCATTTGGTGGTATTTCATTGCTGCTGACATTTTTACATTTTTTGTTATTAATCGAAATTTCATGATTTTTTTGCAAAAAAATGACATTTTTCACTTTCAGTTGTAAAATTTTGCAAAAAAAACGAGATCCATATATAAATTTTGCTCTAAATTTATTGTTCTACATGTCTTTGATAAAAAAAAAATGTTTGGGTAAAAAAAAAATGGTTTGGGTAAAAGTTATAGCATTTACAAACTATGGTACAAAAATGTGAATTTCCGCTTTTTGAAGCAGCTCTGACTTTCTGAGCACCTGTCATGTTTCCTGAGGTTCTACAATGCCCAGACAGTACAAACACCCCACAAATGACCCAATTTCGGAAAGTACACACCTTAAGGTATTCGCTGATGGGCATAGTCAGTTCATAGAACTTTTTATTTTTTGTCACAAGTTAGCGGAAAATGATGATTTTTTTTTTTTTTCTTACAAAGTCTCATATTCCACTAACTTGTGACAAAAAATAAAAAGTTCTATGAACTCACTATGCCCATCACGAAATACCTTGGGGTCTCTTCTTTCCAAAATGGGGTCACTTGTGGGGTAGTTATACTGCCCTGGCATTCTAGGGGCCCAAATGTGTGGTAAGGAGTTTGAAATCAAATTCTGTAAAAAATGACCAGTGAAATCCGAAAGGTGCTCTTTGGAATATGGGCCCCTTTGCCCACCTAGGCTGCAAAAAAGTGTCACACATCTGGTATCTCTGTATTCAGGAGAAGTTAAGGAATGTGTTTTGGGGTGTCTTTTTACATATACCCATGCTGGGTGAGATAAATATCTTGGTCAAATGCCAACTTTGTATAAAAAAATGGGAAAAGTTGTCTTTTGCCAAGATATTTCTCTCACCCAGCATGGGTATATGTAAAATGACACCCCAAAACACATTCCTCAACTTCTCCTGAGTACGGAGATACCACATGTGTGACACTTTTTTGCAGCCTAGGTGCGCAAAGGGGCCCATATTCCAAAGAGCACCTTTCGGATTTCACTGGTCATTTTTTACAGAATTTAATTTCAAACTCCTTACCACACATTTGGGCCCCTAGAATGCCAGGGCAGTATAACTACCCCACAAGTGACCCCATTTTGGAAAGAAGAGACCCCAAGGTATTCGCTGATGGGCACAGTGAGTTCATGGAAGTTTTTATTTTTTGTCACAAGTTAGTGGAATATGAGACTTTGTATGAAAAAAAAAAAAAAATCATCATTTTCCACTAACTTGTGACAAAAAATAAAAAATTCTAGGAACTCGCCATGCCCCTCACGGAATACCTTGGGGTGTCTTCTTTCCAAAATGGGGTCACTTGTGGGGTAGTTATACTGCCCTGGCATTTTAGGGGCCCAAATGTGTGGTAAGGAGTTTGAAATCAAATTCTGTAAAAAATGACCAGTGAAATCCGAAAGGTGCTCTTTGGAATATGGGCCCCTTTGCCCACCTAGGCTGCAAAAAAGTGTCACACATCTGGTATCTCTGTACTCAGGAGAAGTTGGGGAATGTGTTTTGGGGTGTCATTTTACATATACCCATGCTGGGTGAGAGAAATATCTTGGCAAAAGACAACTTTTCCCATTTTTTATACAAAGTTGGCATTTGACCAAGATATTTATCTCACCCAGCATGGGTATATGTAAAAAGACACCCCAAAACACATTCTTCAACTTCTCCTGAATACAGAGATACCAGATGTGTGACACTTTTTTGCAGCCTAGTTGGGCAAAGGTGCCCATATTCCAAAGAGCACCTTTCGGATTTCACTGGTCATTTTTTACAGAATTTGATTTCAAACTCCTTACCACACATTTGGGCCCCTAGAATGCCAGGGCAGTATAACTACCCCACAAGTGACCCCATTTTGGAAAGAAGAGACCCCAAGGTATTCGCTGATGGGCATAGTGAGTTCATGTAAGTTTTTATTTTTTGTCACAAGTTAGTGGAATATGAGAGTTTGTATGAAAAAAGTAAATAAAAAAAAATTCATCATTTTCCACTAACTTGTGACAAAAAATAAAAGATTCTAGGAACTTGCCATGCCCCTCACGGAATACCTTGGGGTGTCTTCTTTCCAAAATGGGGTCACTTGTTGGGTAGTTATACTGCCCTGGCATTTTCCAGGGGCCCTAATGTGTGGTAAGTAGATAAATGACCTGTGAAATCCGAAAGGTGCTCTTTGGAATGTGGGCCCCTTTGCCCACCTAGGCTGCAAAAATGTGTCACACATGTGGTATCGCCGTATTCAGGAGAAGTTGGGGAATGTGTTTTGTGGTGTCATTTTACATATACCCATGCTGGGTGAGAGAAATATCTTGGCAAAAGACAACTTTTCCCATTTTTTTATACAAAGTTGGCATTTGACCAAGATATTTATCTCACCCAGCATGGGTATATGTAAAATGACACCCCAAAACACATTCCCAACTTCTTCTGAATACGGAGATACCACATGTGTGACACTTTTTTGCAGCCTAGGTGGGCAAAGGTGCCCAAATTCCTTTTAGGAGGGCATTTTTAGACATTTGGATACCAGACTTCTTCTCACGCTTTGGGGCCCCTAAAATGCCAGGGCAGTATAAATACCCCACATGTGACCCCATTTTGGAAAGAAGACACCCCAAGGTATTCAATGAGGGGCATGGCGAGTTCATAGAAAAAAAAAATTTTTGGCGCAAGTTAGCGGAAATTGATTTTTTGATTTTTTTTCTCACAAAGTCTCCCTTTCCGCTAACTTGGGACAAAAATTTCAATCTTTCATGGACTCAATATGCCCCTCAGCGAATACCTTGGGGTGTCTTCTTTCCAAAATGGTGTTATTTGTGGGGTGTTTGTACTGCCCTGGCATTTGAGGGTCTCCGCAATCATTACATGTATGCACAGCATTAGGAGTTTCTGCTATTCTCCTTATATTGAGCATACGGGTAATGAGATTTTTTTTTCCGTTCAGCCTCTGGGCTGAAAGAAAAAATGAACGGCACAGATTTCTTCATTCGCATCGATCAATGTGGATGAAAAAATCTCTGCCAAAAAAAGGAAAAGGAGGGGAAAGGCGTCTGCCAGGACATAGGAGCTCCGCCCAACATCCATACCCACTTAGCTCGTATGCCCTGGCAAACCAGATTTCTCCATTCACATCAATCGATGTGGATGAATAAATCATTGCCGGGATTTTTTTTTTTATATATATACAAAGTGTTTGCCAAAGTATATGAACACCGCCACCTCTTCAGCTCATATGCCTCGGCAAACGTATCTTTTACTGCAGAGGAGAAATCTCGTCTTGCAGCGCCGCATACACCGACTTGCGTGTAATCTGACAGCAGCGCAATGCTTCTGTCCGAATGCACATCAGTGCTGCAGCTAGTCGATCGGTTGGTCCACCTGGAAGGTAAAAAAAAAAAAAGAAAAAACCAGGCCGCAACACAATAATTTTATTAACTTTGGAAGAGAACATATAAACTTTAACTTTTTGAACTGAACATTAACCTTTTTGCTTACTGGTGTTTTTTTTGTTTTGTTTTTTTTACCTTTATAGAACAAACCTCTCCTTCCCCATGGGTCAATGTGCAAAGCGCAAATCGCCCAAAGATGTGGCGAAGTACGTTATGCACTTGGTCCCATGTGAAAGGAGACGTTTGCAGCAGCTGTGAGTGAATGGGCCCTAATAGCCCTGTGTGCCTGTCCTGGTGAGATGTGATCCCTATGCTAGGTGTACCTGTGTGTGGTACTTCCGGAAACACTCTCCTAAGCATAGGGCAGGGTGGTCAGGGCAGTCAGGACAGAAATAGCGGGTGTCACGCCTTATTCCACTCCTGCTACAGACACGACATCTTTTTCGGGGTGACGGTTGGATTGAGGTACCAGCAACGACATTGGGGAAATGTCGCTCGTGTAGCCGGCCAACTACACTGGTGGATGGGGCCACGGAACCTTCTGGATACAGGAGGTTCTCGATGATCTCTTCCTGGAATTTGAGGAAGGATCGTGTTCTCCCAGCCTTACTGTAGAGAACAAAACTATTATACAGCGCCAATTGAATCAAATATACAGACACCTTCTTATACCAGCGTCTGGTTCTGCGGGAAACTAAATACGGAGACAACATCTGGTCATTGAAGTCCACCCCTCCCATGAGCAAATTATAGTCGTGGACTGAGAGGGGCTTTTCAATGACACGGGTTGCTCGCTCAATTTGGATTGTCGTGTCTGCGTGAATGGAGGAGAGCATGTAAACGTCACGCTTGTCTCTCCATTTCACCGCGAGCAGTTCTTCGTTACACAAGGCAGCCCTCTCCCCCCTTGCAAGACGGGTGGTAACGAGCCGTTGGGGGAAGCCCCGGCGACTAGGTCGCACGGTGCCACAGGCGCAAATCCGTTCTAGAAACAAATGCCTAAAGAGGGCCACACTTGTGTAGAAATTGTCCACATAAAGATGGTACCCCTTGCCGAATAAGGGTGACACCAAGTCCCAGACTGTCTTCCCACTGCTCCCCAGGTAGTCAGGGCAACCGTCCGGCTCCAGGGTCTGATCTTTTCCCTCATAGACACGAAATTTGTGGGTATAGCCTGTGGCCCTTTCACAGAGCTTATACAATTTGACCCCATACCGGGCACGCTTGCTTGGGATGTATTGTTTGAAGCCAAGGCGCCCGGTAAAATGTATTAGGGACTCGTCTATGCAGATGTTTTGCTCGGGGGTATACGAATCTGCAAATTTCTGGTTGAAATGGTCTATGAGGGGCCGAATTTTGTGGAGCCGGTCAAAAGCTGGGTGGCCTCTGGGACGGGAGGTGGTGTTGTCGCTAAAATGCAGAAAACGCAGGATGGTCTCAAATCGTGTCCTGGACATAGCAGCAGAGAACATGGGCATGTGATGAATTGGGTTCGTGGACCAATATGACCGCAATTCATGCTTTTTAGTTAGACCCATGTTGATGAGAAGGCCCATAAAAATTTTAATTTCGGAAACTTGGACTGGTTTCCACCGGAAAGGCTGGGCATAAAAGCTTCCCGGGTTTGCGGTTATAAATTGTGTGGCATACCGGTTTGTCTCTGCCACGACTAAGTCCAAGAGCTCCGCAGTCAAGAACAGCTCAAAAAATCCCAGGGCCGAACCGATTTGAGCCGTCTCAACCCGAACTCCAGACTGGGCGGTGAAAGGGGGAACTACAGGTGCGGCTGAAGTTGGTGACTGCCAATCAGGGTTTGCCAGCACCTCAGGGACTCTAGGGGCTCTACGGGCCTGTCTGTGCGGTGGCTGCGATGGGGTAACTACTGCACGTGCCACCGTACCAGCTTCAACTGCCCTTCTGGTGCTCGCTACTTCACCATGTTGTACGGCAGTGCTGGTACTAGGTCCAGGAAGGGCTGCGCTGCTGGTGTATGCCTCACCACGTGATCCGGCAGCGACAGCCCCACTCTGCTGCTCTTGAAGCGGATCCTGCGTAACCTGTGGTGTAGCGACACGGGGCCGGGTACGCCTGGTGCTATCAGGGACCTCAGCCTCCTCGTCCGAACTTTGGGTCAGAGAGCCACTGCTTTCCACAGGTTCATATTCTGACCCGCTAGATTCGTCAGATGAGGGTTCCCACTCCTCATCCGACTGGGTCAGAATCCTGTAGGCCTCTTCAGAAGAATACCCCCTGTTTGACATTTTGGACTACTAAATTTAGGGGTATTCCCTGAGACTACCCAAGAAAAAAAGCAAGCCTGTCTTACAAAGGGGAGGCTAGCGAAGTACCGGAGGCCGCTGCGGTTGATAAAAAATATCAAAACTGATTTTTTTATCGCCGCAGTGCGTGTAAAGTGAATGTGCAGTGATCAAAAAATAATAATTTTTTGTCACTGCGGTGGGGCGGGCGTGGGTGAACGCACGTGTGGGCGACCGATCAGGCCTGATTGGGCAAACACTGCGTTTTGGGTGGAGGGCGAGCTAAGGTGACACTAATACAATTATAGATCTGACCGTGATCAGTTTTGATCACTTACAGATACTATAAAAGTACAAATGCTGATTAGCGATACGCTAATCAGCGAATAAAAGTGACTGCGGTGCGGTGGGCTGGGCGCTAACTGACGCTAACTACCTAACCAAGGGGCCTAAACTATCCCTAAAACCTAACAGTCAATACCAGTGAAAAAAAAAAAGTGACAGTTTACACTGATCACTTTTTTTCCTTTCACTAGTGATTGACAGGGGCGATCAAAGGGGTGATCAAAGGGTTAATTGGGGTGCAGGGGGGTGATCTGGGGCTAAGGTGTAGTGTTTGGTGTACTCACAGTTCAGTCTGCTCCTCTGCTGGATCCAACCGAAGAAAAGAACCAGCAGAGGAGCAGACAAGCCATATAACAGATCATATTTACTAATATGATCTGTTATATGGCTTGTGATTGGATTTTTTGAAAATCGCCAGCCTGCCAGCCAATGATCGTTGCTGGCAGGCTGGTGACGAAATTGTTCTTTAACTTTTGCCGGCCCGCGATGCGCATGCGCGGCCCGGCAATGCCCGAAATCTCGCGTCTCGCGAGATGACGCACGGATGCGTCCAGGAGGAATGAATCAACCACCTTCCGGACGCATCCGTGCGTTAGGCGGTCGGGAGGTGGTTAAGCAGTTCATTAATTGCAAGTCAGCTTACGTAGTATATGCGATTTTCTGCCCATGCGAAAGATTTTATATCGGCAAAACCCATAGACCTTTATACTTGCAATTTAGAGAGCACAAAAGATCGATTGTTACAGGCATTGGTGCAACACGCATTATAGAACATGTTAAAGAGAACCATCAGGGTAATAAGGAAGTGTTGAAATGTGCAGGGATCGAGAGAGTTAATCCACCAACTAGAGGTGGAGACAGAAAGCGTATTTTATTACAACGAGAAGCGCAATGGATTATAAAAAGTAATGCCATGGGAGGATTAGGCCTCAATAATAAAAATGACCTTGCTGTCTTTATTTGATTTTATGATTTTATATGCATACGAAGGTGATCTGAATAATATTTGAATGATTGATGCACCCGTCCAGCATTGACGTGCAAGGAGGAGACAGGTATATAGGGCACTCCCCCTTCACGTCACAGTAGGCTCGACAAAGCGCTGTTGGAGCGCAAAACGGCTGTTGCCTTTCTTTCTGCATTGTGACCCGCACCTGCTATGTTTTTGACCGAATAAAACTACGATTTAACGAAGATTCGGTGAGTGCCGCCTTGTTTTCTTCTTTTCCTTTACTGACAAAGAATTAAATGTTACCATGTTTTTATTGAACACACCATGTAAACATTCACAGTGCAGGTGGAAAAAGTATGTGAACCCTTGGGTTTAATAACTGGTTGAACCTCCTTTGGCAGCAATAACTTCAACAAAATTTTTCCTGTAGTTGCCGATCAGACATGCACAACAGTCAGGAGTAGAGTTGAGCGAACACCTGGATGTTCGGGTTTGAGAAGTTCGGCCGAACTTCCCGGAAATGTTCGGGTTCGGGATCCGAACCCGACCCGAACTTCGTCCCGAACCCGAACCCTATTGAAGTCAATGGGGACCCGAACATTTCGGCACTAAAAAGGCTGTAAAACAGCCCAGGAAAGAGCTAGAGGGCTGCAAAAGGCAGCAACATGTAGGTAAATCCCCTGCAATCAAATGTGGATAGGGAAATGAATTAAAATAAAAAATAAAAAAATTAACCAATATCAAATGGACAGAGGTCCCATAGCAGAGAATCTGGCTTCACATCAGCAGAGAATCAGTCTCTTCATGCCATAGCAGAGAATATGGCTTCATGTCAGCAGAGAATCAGTCTCTTTATGCCATAGCAGAGAATCTGGCTTCATGTCAGCAGAGAATCAGTCTTTATGTCATAGCAGAGAATCAGGCTTCACGTCACCCACCACTGGAACAGGCCACTGTCACATATTTAGGCCCCAGCACCCAGACAGAGGAGAGAGGTCCCGTAACAGAGAATCTGGCTTCATGTCAGCACAGAATCAGTCTTCATGTCATAGCAGAGAATAAGGCTTCACGTCACCCACCACTGGAACAGGCCACTGTCACACATTTAGGCCCTGGCACCCAGACAGAGGAGAGAGGTCCCGTAACAGAGAATCTGGCTTCATGTCAGCACAGAATCAGTCTTCATGTCATAACAGAGAATCAGGCTTCACGTCACCCACCACTGGAACAGGCCACTGTCACATATTTAGGCCCCAGCACCCAGACAGAGGAGAGAGGTCCCGTAACAGAGAATCTGGCTTCATGTCAGCACAGAATCAGTCTTCATGTCATAGCAGAGAATAAGGCTTCACGTCACCCACCACTGGAACAGGCCACTGTCACACATTTAGGCCCTGGCACCCAGACAGAGGAGAGAGGTCCCGTAACAGATAATCTGGCTTCATGTCAGCACAGAATCAGTCTTCATGTCATAGCAGAGAATCAGGCTTCACGTCACCCACCACTGGAACAGGCCACTGTCACACATTTAGGCCTTGGCACCCAGACAGAGGAGATTGGTCCTGTAACAGAGATTCTGGCTTCATGTCAGCACAGAATCAGTCTTCATGTCATAGCAGAGAATCAGGCTTCACGTCACCCACCACTGGAACAGGCCACTGTCACATATTTAGGCCCCGGCACCCAGACAGAGGAGAGAGGTCCCGTAACAGAGAATCTGGCTTCATGTCAGCACAGAATCAGTCTTCATGTCATTGCAGAGAATCAGGCTTCACGTCACCCACCACTGGAACAGGCCACTGTCACATATTTAGGCCCCTGCACCCAGACAGAGGAGAGGTTCATTCAACTTTGGGTTGCCCCGCAATATAATGGTAAAATGAAAATAAAAATAGGATTGAATGAGGAAGTGCCCTGGAGTACAATATTATATGGTTAAGGGGAGGTAGTTAATGTCTAATCTGCACAAGGGATGGACAGGTCCTGTGGGATCCATGCCTGGTTCATTTTTATGAACGTCAGCTTGTCCACATTGGCTGTAGACAGGCGGCTGCGTTTGTCTGTAATGACGCCCCCTGCCGTGCTGAATACACGTTCAGACAAAACGCTGGCCGCCGGGCAGGCCAGCACCTCCAAGGCATAAAAGGCTAGCTCTGGCCACGTGGACAATTTGGAGACACAGAAGTTGAATAGGGCCGAACCATCAGTCAGTACGTGGAGGGGTGTGCACAGGTACTGTTCCACCATGTTAGTGAAATGTTGCCTCCTGCTAACACGTTCCGTATCAGGTGGTGGTGCAGTTAGCTGTGGCGTGGTGACAAAACTTTTCCACATCTCTGCCATGCTAACCCTGCCCTCAGAGGAGCTGGCCGTGACACAGCTGCGTTGGCGATCTCTTGCTCCTCCTCTGCCTTCGCCTTGGGCTTTCACTGGTTCCCCTGTGACATTTGGGAATGCTCTCAGTAGCGCGTCTACCAACGTGCGCTTGTACTCGCGCATCTTCCTATCACGCTCCAGTGTAGGAAGTAAGGTGGGCACATTGTCTTTGTACCGGGGATCCAGCAGGGTTGCAACCCAGTAGTCCGCACACGTTAAAATGTGGGCAACTCTGCTGTCGTTGCGCAGGCACTGCAGCATGTAGTCGCTCATGTGTGCCAGGCTGCCCAGAGGTAAGGACAAGCTGTCCTCTGTGGGAGGCGTATCGTCATCGTCCTGTGTTTCCCCCCAGCCACGCACCAGTGATGGGCCCGAGCTGCTTTGGGTGCCACCCCGCTGTGAACATGCTTCATCCTCATCCTCCTCCACCTCCTCCTCATCCTCGTCCTCCTCGTCCTCCAGTAGTGGGCCCTGTCTGGCCACATTTGTACCTGGCCTCTGCTGTTGCAAAAAACCTCCCTCTGAGTCACTTCGAAGAGACTGGCCTGAAAGTGCTAAAAATGACCCCTCTTCCTCCTCTTCCTCCTGGGCCACCTCCTCTTCCATCATCGCCCTAAGTGTTTTCTCAAGGAGACATAGAAGTGGTATTGTAACGCTGATAACGGCGTCATCGCCACTGGCCATGTTGGTGGAGTACTCGAAACAGCGCAACAGGGCACACAGGTCTCGCATGGAGGCCCAGTCATTGGTGGTGAAGTGGTGCTGTTCCGCAGTGCGACTGACCCGTGCGAGCTGCAGCTGAAACTCCACTATGGCCTGCTGCTGCTCGCACAGTCTGTCCAGCATGTGCAAGGTGGAGTTCCACCTGGTGGGCACGTCGCATATGAGGCGGTGACCGGGAAGGCCGAAGTTACGCTGTAGCGCAGACAGACGAGCAGCGGCGGGGTGTGAACGCCGGAAGCGCGAACAGACGGCCCGCACTTTATGCAGCAGCTTTGACATGTCGGGGTAGTTGCGAATGAACTTCTGCACCACCAAATTCAGCACATGCGCCAGGCAAGGGATGTGCGTCAAACCGGCTAGTCCCAGAGCTGCAATGAGATTTCGCCCATTATCGCACACCACCAGGCCAGGCTTGAGGCTCACCGGCAGCAACCACTCGTCGGTCTGTTGTTCTATACCCCGCCACAACTCCTGTGCGGTGTGGGGCCTGTCCCCCAAACATATGAGTTTCAGGACGGCCTGCTGACGTTTACCCCGGGCTGTGCTGAAGTTGGTGGTGAAGGTGTGTGGCTGACTGGATGAGCAGGTGGAAGAAGAGGAGGAGGAAGCTGAGTAGGAGGAGGAGGAGACAGGAGGCAAAGAATGTTGCCCTGCGATCCTTGGCGGCGGAAGGACGTGCGCCAAACAGCTCTCCGCCTGGGGCCCAGCCGCCACTACATTTACCCAGTGTGCATTTAGGGAGATATAGCGTCCCTGGCCGTGCTTACTGGTCCACGTATCTGTGGTTAGGTGGACCTTGCCACAGATGGCGTTGCGCAGTGCACACTTGATTTTATCGGACACTTGGTTGTGCAGGGAAGGCACGGCTCTCTTGGAGAAGTAGTGCTGGCTGGGAACAACATACTGTGGGACAGCAAGCGACATGAGCTGTTTGAAGCTGTCTGTGTCCACCAGCCTAAATTACATCATTTCATAGGCCAGTTGTTTAGAAATGCTTGCATTCAGGGCCAGGGATCGAGGGTGGCTAGGTGGGAATTTACGCTTTCTCTCAAATGTTTGTGAGATGGAGAGCTGAACGCTGCCGTGTGACATGGTTGAGATGCTTGGTGACGCAGGTGGTGGTGTTGGTGGTACATCCCATGTTTGCTGGGCGGCAGGTGCCAACGTTCATCCAGAGGCGGAGGAAGAGGCCGAGGCGGCAGCAGCAGAAGAGGCCGAGGCGGCAGCAGCAGAAGAGGTAGCAGGGGGAGCCTGAGTGACTTCTTTGTTTTTAAGGTGTTTACTCCACTGCAGTTCATGCTTTGCATGCAGGTGCCTGGTCATGCAGGTTGTGCTAAGGTTCAGAACGTTAATGCCTCGCTTCAGGCTCTGATGGCACAGCGTGCAAACCACTCGGGTCTTGTCGTCAGCACATTGTTTGAAGAAGTGCCATGCCAGGGAACTCCTTGAAGCTGCCTTTGGGGTGCTCGGTCCCAGATGGCGGCGGTCAGTAGCAGGCGGAGTCTCTTGGCGGAGGGTGTTCTGATTTTGCCCACTGCTCCCTCTTTTGCTACGCTGTTGGCTCGGTCTCACCACTGCCTCTTCCTCCGAACTGTGAAAGTCAGTGGCACGACCTTCATTCCATGTGGGGTCTAGGACCTCATCGTCCCCTGCATCGTCTTCCACCCAGTCTTGATCCCTGACCTCCTGTTCAGTCTGCACACTGCAGAAAGACGCAGCAGTTGGCACCTGTGTTTCGTCATCATCAGAGACGTGCTGAGGTGGTATTCCCATGTCCTCATCATCAGGAAACATAAGTGGTTGTGCGTTAGTGCATTCTATCTCTTCCACCCCTGGGGAAGGGCTAGGTGGATGCCCTTGGGAAACCCTGGCAGCAGAGTCTTCAAACAGCATAAGAGACTGCTGCATAACTTGAGGCTCAGACAGTTTCCCTGATATGCATGGGGGTGATGTGACAGACTGATGGGCTTGGTTTTCATGCGCCATCTGTGCGCTTTCTGCAGAAGACTGGGTGGGAGATAATGTGAACGTGCTGGATACACTGTCGGCAACCCAATTGACTAATGCCTGTACCTGCTCAGGCCTTACCATCCTTAGAACGGCATTGGGCCCCACCAAATATCTCTGTAAATTCTGGCGGCTACTGGGACCTGAGGTAGTTGGTACACTAGGACGTGTGGCTGTGGCAGAACGGCCACGTCCTCTCCCAGCACCAGAGGGTTTACTAACACCACCACGACCATGTCCGCGTCCGCGTCCCTTACTAGATGTTTTCCTCATTGTTCCCGTTCACCACAATTTTGAAAATGGCAAATTTGGGAATAGTTTTTCAACCCAGAACAAAAACTGTGCTTTTACGGTCACTACAAATAATTTGACCAACTAAAACAGTACTGATTTGGAGGAATATAAATGTCAGGGCTATTTTTTAGGCGCTGTGTGACAGGTATACCTTTAATCACAGAATTAGACTTGTATCTGCACTGTAGCGTGTGTGTTTAGTTTTTCAGAATGACACTATCAGCACCTTGAATCTAATATACCCTTTTTGGGATAGATTTAAAGTAGGCCTGATATAGCAGAAACTACTAATTTTGAGAATGGCAAATTTGGGAATAGTTTTTCAACCCAGAACAAAAACTGTGCTTTTACGGTCACTACAAATAACTTGACCAGCTAAAACAGTACTGATTTGGAGGAATATAAATGTCAGGGCTATTTTTTAGGCGCTGGGTGACACAGGCTCAACTTGCCCCTGATGTAGTATATGGCCAAAAAATAACCACACTATTGATGGTTAAATGCACTTGGGTGACACAGGCTCAGCCTGCACCTGATGTAGTATATGGCCAAAAAATAACCACACTATTGATGGTTAAATGCACTTCGGTGACACAGGCTCAGCCTGCACCTGATGTAGGATATAGCAAAAAATAACCACACTATTGATGGTTAAATGCACTTGGTGGTAGCTCGTGCTGGCGCACCACAAGCCACAAAATGGCCGCCGATCACCCCAGAAAAAAGTGATATAAAAACGCTCTGGGCAGCCTAAAAAAAGTGAGCAATTCAATATCAGCACTTCAATGATCCACAGCTGGAGATCGATCACTGAATTAAGTCTTTTGGAGGAGTTAATCTGCCTAATCTCGCCCTAACGTCGCAGCAGCAACCTCCTCTACACTTGTATCAGCAGAGTGACGTGCAGCGCTACGTGACCCAAGCTTTTATAGAGGCTGGGTCACATGCTGCACTGGCCAATCACAGCCATGCCAATAGTAGGTAAGGCTGTGATGGCCTCTTGGGGCAAGTAGTATGACACTTGTTGATTGGCTGCTTTGCAGCCTTTCAAAAAGCGCCAAGAAAGCGCCGAACACCGAACCCCAACCCGGACTTTTACGAAAATGTTCGGGTTCGGGTCCGTGTCACGGACACCCCAAAATTCGGTACGAACCCGAACTATACAGTTCGGGTTCGCTCATCCCTAGTCAGGAGTAATTCTTGACCATTCCTCTTTACAGAACTGTTTCAGTTCAGCAATATTCTTGGGATGTCTGGTGTGAATCTCTTGCTTGAGGTCATGCCACAGCATCTCAATCAGGTTGAGGTCAGGACTCTGACTGGGCCACTCCAGAAGGCGTATTTTCTTCTGTTTAAGCCATTCTATTGTTGATTTACTTCTATGCTTTTGGTCGTTGTCCTGTTGCAACACTCATCTTCTGTTGAGCTTCAGCTGGTGGACAGATGGCCTTATCCTCTCCTGCAAAATGTCTTGATAAACTTGGGAATTTATTTTTCCTTCGATGATAGAAATCCGTCCAGGCCCTGATGCAGCAAAGCAGCCCCAAACCATGATGCCCCCACCACCATACTTCACAGTTGGGATGAGGTTTTGATGTTGGTGTGCTGTGCCTCTTTTTCTCCACACATAGTGTTGTGTGTTTCTTCCAAACAACTCAACTTTGGTTTTATCTGTCCACAGAATATTTTGCCAGTACTGCTGTGGAACATCCAGGTGCTCTTGTGCACTTAGATGAAGATCAGATCACATTTTATGACCAATTTGTGCAGAAATCCATATAATTTCAAAGGGTTCACATACTTTTTCTTGCAACTGTACATAAAGACAAAGTATGTGCAGTTCTAGGTAGAGGAGTATAGGAAAATCTCAACATAATAAGCGACTGTATCTGGTATCAGAATGAGAGAAAACAAGATCTAGCCATACTATCCTTGGACTTTCTCAAAGCATATGACAGAGTGTCACATGAGTTTCTGTGGTTGGTGCTGAAGCAAATGAAATTTCCAGATGTAATAAAACAGATATCATTGCTCTACAAAGAATCCTTCAGCCAAATTCTTATTAATGGTTTTCTATCTGGAAAAGTCACTTTGTTTTCCGGAGTCAAGCAAGGTTGCCCTTTGTCACCCATTCTGTTTATTTGTGTTTTTGAGCCACTACTCTCGCTATTATGAAAAGACAAGGTAATCAAGCATGTCTCTATAACTGGTGGTAATGGACTTACTGTTAAAACAGTGGCCTACATGTATGATGTCACAATCTTGTGTACAACAATATCTGCATTGAGGAGAGCCGCACAAATTACGGAATTCTTTTGCCAAGCTTCTGCCTTTCGTCTTAATAGAACGAATTGTGATTGCTTTGCCATAGGAGATTGGAGAGAAGCAAATGTCCAGGATCTAAAAATACAAAAAGAGCAGATAAAAATACTTGGAGTAATTTTTGATGACAATAACAATGGTCAAAACAGTTGGGAGGAAGTCAAAGCAAAAGTCCAAAAGAAAGTGGAGTTTTGGAAGCTGCTCAAATTAACAATAGAAGGGGAAAATTTGATCTTTAAAGCCCTAATAATCCCGATTCTACTGTACTTGAATGTAGTCTTCCCTCCAAGTGATCAGTGTCTGAAATATCTTCAGATAGTAATCTTTCAGTTTATTTGGAGCTCGAAAATGGAGAAAGTCAACAGGAAGACAATGTATAAACAAAAAAAGTTCGGAGGCAAAGGAATA
Organism: Bufo bufo; assembly: GCF_905171765.1. Lineage (NCBI taxonomy): Eukaryota > Metazoa > Chordata > Amphibia > Anura > Bufonidae > Bufo > Bufo bufo. The sequence goes on from NC_053394.1 coordinate 351,378,048, forward strand.
CCAAATATTAAGAAAATCCTGTACCTGCATTTCTTTTCCCTGTGCTTAAGGATGATTAAAAGAACTGAAAATGCCTGGTATTTTTTCCTAAAGTACAGTATGCAGCAGGACATTGGTTCCGGAAATGCCAATGGATACAAATTCCTTTGACAGTACCAGTGTTGCTTGTCCCACCAAGGCAATATGTATTAATTGAAAAGGTCATTCGACAGTACTCCCTAGAGAATTGTGAAAGAGACTGTTTGGATAATACTAAAAAAATAATACAACATCTGAATAATAAGGAACAAGTCTGTCCAGTCTCAAATTATACAGAAGCCAAGTCTTTGGCATGTTGGAAGCTGTGTAATTGCGCTTAACTCTCAAACTGACTAAAAGACTTAGCCTGGATGGTAATGCAGGATTGTCTACCGACAAGAGCCTTTCAGCACATGAGAGGACTAATGTCAACGGCAAAGTGTCCAAGAAGTGACTGTGTTATGGATGAAACCTTTCTCCACGTAATGTGGAATTCTAACTATGCACAGAAGGAGGAGGGTGGGTGTGTTGCTGAAGCATACTTGTGATCTTGGCTTCTTGAATCACAAACTGGTAATGTATGGACTTTGTACTGTGCCACAGACAGGTAAGAAGAAGGTATTATGGACTATGGTGAACTGCTTGAAAAACGCATTATGTAAAGTTCGAAATATTTTGTTGTCTGTGAAGGTTCTCATTTATCCAGGTCATGGTATATCTGTAAAGAATAAATCAAGGCAACTAGACTTACTGTAGATTTCTTGAAAACGTTTCACTCGTTCTTCCAACGAGCTTTCTCAATTCTGAGTGACTGTACTAGAATTCTCTGGGAATAAATATGTAACTGAATCAACATCTGGTAATTATACCCAGCATGGGGTCAGAGGTCATTATACCAAGCATGGGGTCAACATTGTGTACGCAGTCCAGTGCAATGAGGAATGCTCAGAACTGTATATTGGTGAAACAAAACTACATCAGCGTATGGCTCAGCATAGAAGAGCCAAAACCTCTGGTAAAGATTCAGCCGTGTACTTACATCTAAAATAAACAGGTCACACCTTTGAAGACAGTCAAGTACGTGCTTTGGATAAGGAGGCCGATTGGTACAAACGAGGTGTGAAGGAGGACATCTAGAAAAAAATGGAGAAGCCAAGCTTGAATAGAGGCGGGGGGGGGGGGGGGGTTAGGCATCTATTGTCTGCCACATACAATGCTGTCTTGACACCTTTTTCTGGGAGGTCATTATAACCTACTGACTCCAATTAGGATAATGGAATCAACACCTTTGACCCCATGCTGGGTATAATGACCTCTGACCCCATGCTGGGTATAATTACCAGATGTTGATTCAGTTACATATTTATTCCCAGTGAAATATTTTGTTGTTCAGGAGAGACTTGATTCATGAAAAAGAATGCATCAAAATTGCCTTAAGTGAGATTTATGTTTTCTATTTAAGTGACAGAAAACATTTAGGTGTTAGAGCTGCTTGTAAATAAGACTTAATGACACTTCAATCACATGAAAGTAGCAGTATGGATATCTATGTTTTACTCATCTAGAGAAATACATATCTATAGCAGTGAAGTTATGTGTGTGATCATTCATAATAACTGCTTTAACTTCACCCCAGTACTCCAAAGAAATCTTTGCTCCCAAGAGATATTTCTTACGGTAAGCCGCTTGGATAGATGTCAATTACAGACATGCCAAAAGTCTTAGTTTGATACCTGTATCTTGCAATATTATAATGTGGGAAGATAAAGCATGTTTTAATAATGCATTGTTCTTTCACTTAAATAAATACTATAAATATTAAAGTTAGGGCTCATACACATGATTGTATATTATCTGATTAGCAATTTTTTGTGGGTCAGATATGGACCCATTCATTTCAATGGACTAGTGTTGATCGAGCACCAAAGTGCTCGGGTGCTGTGGCCGAACACATCGGTATGCTGGTGTGTTCTACCGAGCACAATGGAAGTCAATGGGAGAACCCCAGGCTCGGAAGAGAAGGTGTCTGGTTCACAAAAAACTTTTAGAAATTGATGGAAACCCCATCAAAATGGTTTGTAAACAGCATTAAGAGGATGTCTGGATGCGTCTTGGACTCCTATTATCTATGACATACAATAAACAACCACACAAAGGCTATATGGCAAAAGCCAGGTATATGCAAGCCATAAATCAAAGACATGCAAATGAGCAGAATCTGCCTTGATTTTAAGCTGAAAAAAGACTATTACTCTTGTCATAAAACTATGAAACCAATAGATGGCGCTGTTCATGTCATGAATAGCGCCATCTATTGGTTTCATAGTCTTATGACAAGAGTAATAGTATTGTCATAAGTCTATGAAACCAATAGATGGCGCTGTTCATGAGTAGTGCAGATCGCGGATATTCTAATTGCGAATTTTTATTACAAATTTTCCATGCAAAAGTCTACACTAATAATCTTGTCATAAGACTATGAAACCAATAGATGGCGCTATTCTTGTATACCCTCTAACAGTGCAGTTTACTGGCATTCCCGTTCTCCTCTCTCTTCCTCTAGCTCAGTAACTAACCGAGAAGTGCAGGGAATAGAGATAAAGGATCAGCGATGGCAACAAGTCAGATAGGAAAAGACACAGTAGTTATGGGGTACATATAGGAAGCCAGGAGCTGGGGTAGTGAAATAAGAGGCAGGCTGAGAAGCCTGCCACTGTATGCTCCACATAGGTGTCTTCAATGTTCAGTAGATCCTGAAGACAGACTCTCCTCAGCAATGCTCATAAAGTTTCTAAGGAAACTCTTTACACTCTGTTTTCTAGTAAAAAAAGAAATTTCCTAAATAAAGTATATCTGAAAAATTATTAACATCCTTGTCACTACTGAAGCTGAAAAATAAACTGAAAGAACAGTTACACGTTAAAGAGTCAATGTACCTTCACACAATTTAATAGAGAATGATGTAATTAGCAGGTTTCTAAATCACTTAATTCAAAAAATTTGCTTGCATTTATCTGAAAAAAATATATAAAGTCGCTTTACTTTACATCTTCCACCTAATTTGCAGTCCACTACCTTTTGTTAGGCAAGATCCAGCAACAGAGACATAGAAGACTGCTCACAGGAAATGGGGGCATGTCAGAGTTAGTTAAGCTGGTGAGAACTGATTGAATCCTCCCTCTGCACAGCTTTTCAAGGGCAGAGAAGTGCCCTGTCTATCTGTTGGTGTGTTTTCCCTACCCTTCTCTGCTATGTGTGCTCCCTAGATGAAAACAAACATAGTGGAGAATAAGTCACTACAATAGTACTGGCAGACTTTCACAGAAGGGAAATTCCCACTGCTTCTGAGAGAAATACATCTAGCTGTGCAGATGAAGCAGGGAATAACTTGGCTTACAAAGATATTAGAGAAGCCCAAAAACACTTATTCCTTCACAGTTATAGTTGTACAATGATGCACAGCCATTATGCAATTTTTTTTAAACTTAGGTATGTCTTAAGTCTTAGGCTGAGTTTACACATTTTTGCTGCTTTTTAAAAACATGTTTTTTTTTCAGAGGTGAAACATGTTAAATTAATGTGCTGCTCCTATGCAACCTGCATATAAAATTAAAACATTAACTTGTCTTTCTCTTTAAAAAAAATGCAATTATTGGAAAACCGCATGCTTTTTAAAAAGAACAAAAGCAATGTGTTACTATAGGGTCCCTCTTTGCTGTGTATGCTACGGCAACGGCATAGATGTAAGTTGGCAGGTGCAAATAGTCATGCCTAATTTAGCTTTATCCTGGGTAAGAAAAGACAATGAAAATGGCAGCTGACAATGATGATCAACCTTTGTCATATTAAACTAAATCCAAACCTGGGAAAACAAATATGAAAACACAGACACTATTTTATTATCTCCTTAGCTTATTGGGATCACTCCTCTATTCTATAGTTGGATTACATTCATTTTTGTAGGCACTGGTGATCACATTTGTGTTATATTGCCATATATTGGTGGTGACATCTGCTATAATGTCCGTATATTGCCTAAAGCTGTTGTTGTCAGGCTTGATATTGAGCTTTTCACTAGACCATACATAACATTAAGAGGATCTGTCAGCACTCTTGACATATCTGTTTTAGTAAATACTTGCATTTTCCATAAATGAATTCTGGAGCACCTTTTCTTAGACCTTCATATTGTGTCATCCCCTTGTTATTCCTCCTGGAAATTCATGAATAAGTTGGATTTTCCCATTCTGCAAATTAATAAGGTGTGTTCCTGCCCAGTATGACACTTTCAGCACTGACAAGGGGAATTGTTATTCCAGGAGGAATAACAGGTGAACAGTTCAACAAAGAGCTTTAGGAAAAGATACTCCAGAACTGAAATTTTATAAGGGATACCAAAAATCATTAAAACATGTCAGGAAACACGGAGATTGTCTTTAAAGGAAATGTGGCAACTATAATTCTTTTGACAATTAATACCCAATAGATCAAGTTCAACCAAGGGATAGGTGGGGACGCAAATCCCAGCATTAATGTAATTTACTTTCAAGAATTCATCTAAGCCCTTTTTAAAACTGTCCACTATTCCTGCTGTGACCACATCCTGAGGAAGTCTATTCCACAGATTTACTGCTCTTACAGTAAAGAAACTTTGACGCTTTTGATGACTGAACAGTTTGTTCTCCAGTCGGAGGCAGTGCCCCCTTGTCTGTTGAGGGCATTTTATATGGAACAGTTTTCCACCGTATTTTTTGTATGGCCCATTTATATATTTGTATGGGTTAATCATTTCTTAGACGTCTCTTCTTAAAACTAAACACCAAATTTTTTGCCATATAAGGCGCACTTTTTCCCCCCTCAAAATGGGGGGGGAGTTAGTGCATCTTATGGGGTGAATATAGGGAATAAAAATGTCCGGCGCTACCTGGGTGCTGCTGCAGTGCTGGGATGAAAGGGCCGCATTGATAGATGGAATTAGCGGTGGTGAAGCAGGCTCAGGATTGAAACATGAGTGCCCTCAGATCCCACATTTACCGGTATATAGCTGAGCGAAAGTTAAACTCGGAGCGGGAAGCAGAGGGCACTGCCAGCAACTGGACTCCAGTTGCCGGAAGTGCTCTCTGCTTCCCTCTTCGAGTTTGACTTTCGCACTGGTATATATGGTAAATGCGGGATCAGAGGGCACTCATGTTTTCATCCTAAGTCTGCACCACCACCGCCGCGCTGCGGGTGCTGGGCGCAAAGGGTCGGGTGCGCTGCGGGTGTTATGAGGCAGGGACCGCCTCCTAATATCCTCAATATTAGTATGTGACAGTAGCTGCTCCCAGTCTATGCCCTGAAATGCTGCCCACAAATCGGGGAAATCTGCCATTTTAAAACTCTGTGTTTTTGCTCTACCAGCCAGATTTTGCTTCTTATATTTCAGGGGGAATATAATTATGTTGTGGTCACTGCTACCAAGTGTTTTTTGAACAGTAAAATTTCTAATAAGCTCTGTATCATTAGAAATTATCAGATCCAACAGAGCATTGCCCCTAGTGGGAGCTTCTACAAACTGGCCCATAATGTGGTCCTGCAGCAAGTTAAGAAATCTTCTCCCCTTTGCAGTTCATGCAGAACCATTACCCCAGTCAATGTCTGCAAACTTAAAATCTCCCATTATGACTAGTGTTGGGCGAGCATGCTCGGCCGAATACCATTTTGACTCTCCTCCCCGCACGTTTGTTGGCTGCTACGCAGCCAATAAATGTGCGGGGAAGTACTGGCACTCACTGTAATGCAGTAGCCATGTTGGTTACGTAGCCATGTTGGTTGGCTGGCCAGAACCCGTCATCGGGTGCTATATAGCACCTGATGACATGTGGTTCAGCTCAGTCTTAGTCAGGGAGAGCTACAGTAGAAGGGACACATAGTGTAGGGACAGGAATTGTTTTCTTTTTTCTGGCAGGGTTTACTGTTGAAAGGTGTTAGAGACCCAAAATTCCATTTAAGGACTATTATTTTATCTGGCTGAAATATATATTATTAGCGCAACCTGCGCTAAATTGCGTGCAATTGTTTGGCCGCTGCTGACAGTGACACAACCTCTGCTACATCTGATGTGTTACATTTGTGCATCCCAAATATTTGTGACATTCAGTGCAATTGTTTGGCCGCTGCTAACAGTGACATTACCTGCGCAACATCTCCTGTTTAACGTTTGTGCATCCTAAATATCTGTGACATTCAGTGTAATTTTTTTGCGCTGATGACAGCAACATTACCTGTGCTACATCTCCTGTATAACGTTTGCGCATCCTAAATATCTGTGACATTTAGTTTAATTTATTTTTCACATACACTTACAAAATCTGCGCTAACTGTACGTGTGACATACTTGCAAGCATATATACCATTTAATATGCTCAAGGCAAGCAGTAAGGGACGGGGAAGTGGTCAAGCTGCTGATGGTGCACACAGAGGCCGTGGCCCTGGGCAGGGTGAAACTGTGCCTGCTGCCAGAGCACAAGAAACACACGCATCCACGATACCTAGCTTCATGTCCCAGTTTTCAGGGCGGCGCAGGACACCACTCTCAAAGTCAAACCAGTGCAACCAGGTGGTCGGTTGGATTGCAGCAGACAATGCTTCCAGTCAGTTAAGCACCACCCTGTCTTCCATAAAGTCCAGTCTCCGTAGCCAAGAGTCCCATACTCTTGAGTATCCACAGTCAGAAGATGACAGTGGGAAACAGCAATTTGTGTTTTTCACAAGGTGGATGATGATGAGACACAGTTGCCAATAAGTCAATGGCAATTAGTGTCTCAAGAGGTTGATGATGAGGATGAGACACAGTTGTCAATAAGTGAGGTTCTTGTTAGGTCAACAAGGCAGAAGGATGACCAGAGTGAGGAAGTGGAAGAGGAGGTGGTGGACGATGTAATCACTGACCTAACCTGGGAAGGTGGCAAGCTGAGCGAGGACAGAAGTACAGAGGAGGAGGGATCTGCAGCACCGCAACAGGCTGGAAGAGGCAGTGGGGTGGCAAAGGGAGAAGGCGGGCCACACCAAACAGGCCCGCAACTGTTCCCCAGAGCACCACCTTGCAGCAATCTCCCTTGCCAAGGGGTAGGTGTTCCGCAGTCTGGCGCTTTTTTGAGGAAAGTGTGGACGATAAAAGAATTGTCATTTGCAACCTTTGCAGTACCAAAATGAGCAGGGGTGTGAACACTAGTAACCTCACCACAACCAGCATGATCCGCCACATGGCATCAAAGCACCCAAATAGGTGGGCCGAACGCCTGGGTCCACAATCAGTGTCTGCGGGTCACACCACTGCTTCCTCTTACCCTGTGTTACGTGCTGGCCAATACCCTGTCCAAGATGCAGGCCCAGATGCCTCCCACCCTGCACCTGGACCTTCGCAAGCACCATCAGCTAGCACATCCACTTCTCTGTCCCAGCGCAGCGTACAGATGTCCATACCCCAGGCCTTTGAACAAAAAGCGCAAATACCCAACCACCCACCCACAGGCCATAGCACTAAATGCGCACCTTGTTGCCATTAAGGCTTATGAACACTGAGGTTTTCGACAGCCTGATTGCCACGGCTGTCCCTCGTTACTCAGTCCACAGCCGCCACTATTTCTCCCGGTGTGCCGTCCACGCCTTACACCAACATGTGAAAAGAACACGGATTCCAGCTCTTCACAATCTTTATTCAACTTCCATAAAATCAGACATCAAAAAGTAGGACAGTACGTAGTTGTGACGTGTTTCGGGCTGTTACATCTTAGCCCTTCATCAAGACAAATAAACAAACTTAAAATCTCCTTTTTTTACACAGTCAGAAGAAACCTCACCCATTTGATTGGATAATTTCCATCACCTGGAACAAATACGAGGTGGCCATAGAGTGACGGTCATGAGAGAAATAATTCCAATCAGGTGGGATGGAATTCCTAACCAAAGAAAAAGAAATCATTTGTATTGTAAAGTTAAGTCATGTTTCCTATTTAAACCCTTAGGTATACATGTTCCAAGATTGAACATCCAATATGTTTCTCGACTGTATAATTTTTGCCTACAATCTCCCCCTCTGACTGGAATGGTGACTCTTTCAACACCTTGAACATAAAACGCAGAGGTATCGCCCTTGTGTACTACCGCAAAGTGTGATGTGGCTGCTGAAACATTGTGCGTTAAAACATGGGAGATGTCACTCAGATGTTTGCGAATTCTCACTTTGAGCTGATATATTGTGCATCCAACATATTGTAGCGCGCATGTTCGACATGTGATGACATAAACAACATATTCCGTGTTGCAATTAATGTACTGTTGCAATTTATGTGTGCTACCATTAGATGTGGAGATAACATCTTTACTGACTGACATATGTAAGCAACATATAAATTTTTTACTTCCACATTTGTAATTTCCCTTGGTGGGGGAGGGGAAATGCTGAGGGCGCGACGTAATTGCTCCTCCTTGAGTTTATTTGTGAAGGAAGCTACTGACATCTCTGCAAGGTTGCAGATTAGGGGATATTCGAAAGAGAATATTCGTAAGGCGTTGGAACACGCAACATCGGTGGACAGAAATTCACTTATATTCGCTCGAACAAAAAATGCGAATAAAAAGAAGATAACAACTAAAAATAATAAAAATGTTCGAGTTCGCACTCGGGATTCGAGCGAACCTGTAACTTTTGTAACTAATTTTAGTGCCGAATATCCCCTGATCTGCAATATCTTGCGTAAACATTTTTCAGTGATAGGCTTTGATGAAGGTTGGGGAGATATCGCAGAGGAAGGTATTAGGTGCATTGCGAAAAAAGCACCAACCATTGGGCAAAAAGTTAGCCCTAGCCTATTTGTGGAAAACGCAGTGTGTGAACCAGTGTGGTTAACCACCAAGGGAAATTACAAATGTGGAAGTAAAAAATGTATATGCTTACATATGTCAGTCAGTAAAGATGTTATCTCCACATCTAATGGTAGCACACTCAAATTGCAACAGTACATTAATTGCAGCACGGAATATGTTGTTTATGTCATCACATGTCGAACATGCGCGATACAATATGTTGGATGCACAATAAATCAGCTCAAAGTGAGAATTCACAAACATCTGAGTGACATCCCGCATGTTTTAACGCGCAATGTATCAGCAGCAACATCACACTTTGCGGTAGTACACAAGGGCGATACCTCTGCGTTCAAGGTGTTGAAAGAGTCACCATTCCAGTCAGAGGGGGAGATTGTAGGCAAAAATTATACAGTCAAGAAACATATTGGATGTTCAATCTTGGAACATGTATACCTAAGGGTTTAAATAGGAAACATGACTTAACTTTACAATACAAATGATTTCTTTTTCTTTGGTTAGGAATTCCATCCCACCTGATTGGAATTATTTCTCTCATGACCATCACTCTATGGCCACCTGGTATTTGTTCCAGGTGATGGAAATTATCCAATCAAATGGGTGAGGTTTCTTCTGACTGTGTATAAAATGGAGATTTTAAGTTTGTTTATTTGTCTTGATGAATGGCTAAGATGTAACAGCCCGAAACACGTCACAACTACGTACTGTCCTACTTTTTGATGTCTGATTTTAAGGAAGTTGAATAAAGAGACCTTTATATTGTGAAGAGCTGGAATCCGTGTTCTTTTCACATTTTGCTCCAGACTGAGTCCAGGTCTGATTATCCGTCCTCCACAAGGAGGTGAGAGCTGCAGTGATTTCTTCATTGTCTACTTACACCAACATGTGTCCCGTAACATCAGCCGTGCCCTGACCAATGCAGTTATTGGGAAGGTCCACTTAATGAATGACAAGTGCCTTTGACCAGGGACGCTACATTTCCCTGACGGCACACTGGGTGAACGTTGTGGAGGCCGGGAGTGAGTCGTACCCTGGGATGGCACAGGTTCTACAGACGCCAAGGATTGCAGGCCCTACTTGCATAAGGATTTCCTCCACCACCTACATTAGTGGCTGCAACCCCCCCTTCTCCTCCTCCACCTCCTCCTCCAGTTCCACCTCCACTTCCACCTCTGAATTCTAATCTTGCAGCACCAGTCAGTAGCTGGAAGCAGTGTAGCACTGCAGTGGGGAAGCAGCAACAGGCTGTGCTGAAATTAATTTGCTTAGGTGACAAACAGAACACCTCCGTTGAGCTGTGGCAGGGTATAAAGGACCAGACTGAGCTGTGGCTCTCGCCACTCAACCTACAAACAGGCATGGTCATGTCTGATAATGGCTATAACTTGGTGGCAACTTTGGAGCTCGGCAAGCTCACACACATACCATGCCTAGCCCACATGTTCAACTTAGTGGTTCAGCGGTTTCTCAAAACCTACCCCAATTTGCCTGAGCTACTGGTGAAGGTGTGCCGCGTGTGTGCCCATTTCCGAAAGTCCTCTACAGCTGCCGCCGGTCTGGCTATGCTGCAGCAGCACTTACAATCGCCAGCTCACCGACTGTTGTGCGACGTGAGCACACGCTGGAACTCCACGCTCCACATGTTGGCCAGGCTTTGTGAGCAGCAGATCGCAGTAGTGGAAAACCAGCTGCAACATGGTCGTCGCCTTTCCAGTCAGCTTCCGCTCTTCACAAGAGACGAGTGGGCATGGATGTCTGACTTTGTGAGGTTTTACGCAACTTTGAGGGATCAACACAAATGGTGAGCGGTGATGCCGCTATTATCAGTGTAACCATCCCACTTCTGTGTCTACTGAAACGCTCGCTGCTCACAATGAAGGCAGACACTTTGCATGTGGAAGAGGTGGAAATGGGGGAAGACAGTACACAGGGTGATAGCCAGACCACCCTCAATTCATCTTCTCAGCGCAAATTTGGCCGACACCAATTACTGGTTGTTCACCCTTTTCGACCCCCGCTACAAAGAAAACTTCTCATCTCTCAATCCTGTGGTGGAGAGGACTAGCAAAATGGTGCAATACCAGAAGTTCCTTGTGGAAAAATTGCTCAAAAAATTTCCAGCTCACTACGCTGGCGGCAGAGTACGTAGTTCCTTGGGCAACCGAGGAGGGGAGACAAGGGAAACACACAGCAGTTCCAACAGAGGCAGGGCAACACTCTCCAAGGCCTGGGACAGTTTCATGACACCCCGCCCGCGCACCCTTACTCTGATGCGTGGTCTAGTGTCACAAGGAGGGAAACGTTTTGGAAGATGGTAAAGGAGTACATAGCAGACCGTGTCAGCGTCCTCAGTGATCCCTCTGTGGCTTACAACTATTGGGTGTCCAAGCTGGACACGTGGCATGAACTGCCGCTCTACACCTTGGAGGTGCTGGCCTGCCCTGCCTCCAGCGTTTTGGCAGAGCGGGTATTTAGTGCTGCTGGGGCATAATAACTGATAAGTGCATCCGCCTGTCAACTGAAAATGCTGACAGGTTGACTCTTATCAAAATGAACAAGGCCTGGATTTTCCCTGACTTCGCTACTCCACCAGAGGAAAGCGGCTGAACATAAAGGCACTTTAAATGTGCCTTTTATGGTGTATTGATTAAACTGTATTCCCATGCACACCTGCCACCGCAAAGAAAAGGGTATATGGTTCAATCTTCCTTTTCTCAACCTCCTACTCCTCCTCCATCATATCAACATGCTTATTTGGCTGCCCTCGCTCCTAATGTTTTAGAGGGTCATCACAGCAGCAGACCCTCACCCCTAATGTTTTAGATGGTCACATCTGCAGCAGGCCCTCGCCCATAATGTTTTAGAGGGTCACCAGCAGGCCCTTGCTGCTAATGTTTTTGAGGGTCACCAGCAGGCCATCAATCATAATTTTTCAAGGGTGTGTATGATGCCCTCCTTGTGTTATAAAGGGTGTATTGGAGTGCCGGTTCCTTGTAATTTTTGACAGCCCTTTCACTTATGCTTTATGAGTGTAGGGGTCCCACTATAGATTACACCAAGTATTTGTTTTTCAGTGTTTATATCCCTTTGTAATTCCACCATAAGGTTTCAACATCCTCTTTCACACTCGCCATACGCACCCACAATTGCCTCTTTCACACTCGACTTCAGATCACTCCTCACATATGGGCACACACCACTGCCTTTTCTATTGACCCTGTCTTTCCTAAATAGTGAAAAACCCTGAATATTAATAGCCCAGTCATGCGAAGAGTCCAACCATGTCTCAACCACACCAACTACTTCTATGTGTTCCTCTTGTACTATAGCCTCCAGCAACCCCATTTTGCTAGCTAGACTTCTGGCATTTGTGAAAAATGCATTTTAAGTTACTATTGCCTGTAAAGTGAATATCTGGAATTTTTTGGGTACCTTGTTTGATGTTTATATATAAAAGTCCCCACTGTCCCCTCCTATATTCCACTCTCTATCTATGCTATCTTCCCTTATTAGCATGACCCCCTACCTCCCTCCAGAACCTAGTTTAAAAGCTCCTCCAGCCGTCTAACCATTCTTTCCCCAGAGCAGTTGCACCCTCCCCATTAAGGTGCAGCCCATCCCTACTGTAGAGCCTGTAGCCGACAGAGAAGTCAGCCCAGTTCTCCATGAACCCAAACCATTTCTTCTGCACCAGCCTCTGAGCCACTTATTTAACTCCCTAGGTTCCCGTTGTCTTTCTAGTGAGTGACCTTGGAGGTTCTGGACTTGAGCAGTTCTGGACTTGAGCTTCTCTCCTAGTTCCCTAAAATCATTTTTAAGGACCTTTCATCTCCTCCTGACTTTGTTATTGGTGCCAATGTGTCCCATGACTGCCAGGTCTTCCCCAGCCCTACCCAGCAATATGTCAATCCCATCCGCAATATGCTGAACCTGAGCACCTGGAAGACAACACACTGTTTGGCATTTACGGTCTCGGCGACAGATGACCCTGTCTGTCCACCAAATAATAGAGTCCCCTACCACCAGCATCTGTCTGACCTTTGCTGCAGTCCTTTTTCCATCTTTTCTACAGCAGTCATCCTCCTGGTTGCAAGGAGAAACGCCATGCTGCAGTGTTGCTGGCCCTGGGCTTTCATCCCTAATATCAGCCAAATTGGCATATTTACTATGGAGTTCGCTGGCACTTTTTCCTCTACCCCTTCTTCCTTCATTAACCCAACTACTGACCCGATAGTCCTGCCCTCCTCCACCCACCTCCCTTTCACTGACCACAGTCAGTGCCTACACAGTGACGTCTAAGCCTCTCTCTAGGTCTGCAATGCCCCTAAGTATTGCAAGCTGCCGATTTAGAGTCAAGATCTGAGCTACCAAATATGCAACATGCATGCATCTAGTGCAAATGTATTCAAATGGCTCTTCAAGGAATGCATACATTGCACAAGACACACACTTAGTAGCATTGTCCATGGAGCACATGTTTAAATGGGGATGAATAGTGAAGAAGAAAACAGTAAATATGAGTTTAGATTTGGAGCCTGTCTGCTGTAGTTGGAGACTTTGCTAGAATCAAGCAAACAACACACAAGGGAAATCTATCAAACCTTAGTTTCTTGCTCCTTTTCTTGAACTCCGGTTCGGTAAACTCCACTTATTCAGACGCCCACTTAGTATAGCACGCCCAGCAGAGCATAATAGACTGGAAGGGGACTCTACGAAAGTGGTTTCTTGGCATGCTTTGAGATCTGTGCAGAGGTTCAGGAGGGAGTAGATAAGCTGTGATATCACCTATTGTGAATAGTGGATCCTGAGATATCTAAAGTGGTTATCTTTTATTGTAATCCTGACTGTGTTGATAATGAGATGATTGCTGATAAGTGATCTTTACATAACAGGATGTCACAATATATTATTTGGCTTAGTGGTTACTACAAAAAGTGCAAGATTATATGCTTTTTTTAATAGAGTCATGGAAATGTAAAAAAAAAAGACAAACATTATTTTAAAAAATATGTTTAACATCAAAACTTTAAACAATAGACATTCTCTTTAGGCTGCTGTAGTGTCGCTTGCCACTGAGCATTTAACTAGCTCATACATTACATTAGGAGCCTCCTTGGCATACACAGATGATAAAGGCCCTGAAAAGAAGCTGCCATAATGGGGTTCAATATACAGTAGTTCTGAAACTGGTAATAAGTACTCGAAGAAGACTTTAAGATGATGTAGCAAACACAATGCAAAACTATGACCGAATATTTAAATGTGACTTTATGTTTAATGCGACAAACATTTCAGGGCTCAGGAGACAAGATGAACACTACGCAATCACATGAACTATAGAGCCCCATGGGAAATGTTAAAGGATATGGATTGGGCTGCAGCCTGGTAGGTATTGTGAATACAGCTGAGTGTACATAATGGTGTAGGGGACTGGAGACAAGCCAGTTTCTGTCTTAGTAAAGGCCATTGTCTGAATATCTAAATAAATCAGGGATCCTGCATCAGATGTTACAGCAGAGGATACACCAATAGATAGGTCAAGTAGAAGTGAACCTGAACAGATCACATTACTGCTGGAATGGAAACTGGTATGAGACTGTGAAACAGTAAAATACAAGTCTGTCAGCTCCTCTCAGGACTGAATCTATTAAGGAGAATTTAAAGATGAAGTGTCTTATTTAGAATTCGAATTAAACTGAAAAAAATAAAACATAATAATGAAAGTAATAATTAGTGTTGAGCGAATCGAAGTATCCAAAGTGAACTTCAATCTGTATTTCAGGAAAAATTTGATTCGCAAAAAAAACAAAAGTCCTCATTCTTCATGGTAACGAATACATTTTTTCTAAAATGGTGGCTGAAAATAAAATTATACTCACCTCATCCACTTACTTACCAGGGAGAGGATTTATCTTGGCTGTAAGACTCCTCATGCAGGTGAATTTCAATCTCTCTCAATTCATACCCGAATCAAAAGTGATGACTCACTGTGTGGCCAGTGTGATCGTGTGGTGAAACGTAAGTCCTTTGGTGGTTTTTCTTCAATTAAGATGGGAACAAATGGCCTCTCCGAGAACAAGTAGATGAGGTAAGTATATATATTTTTTAACCATTGATTAACTCCTGAACGGCTTAATGTTAGTCACAGATGCCGCAATCAGCAATGAACGTGGCATCTGAGGGGTTAAATGACGGGGGCGGTGCAATCGCTGTTCCCCGTCATTGCGCCTGCTCCGTACAATGGAAAGCGATTTGTGAAGGAGTAATTCATAACGAATGAAATTTCTTGTTAAAGTTTGGCGTCAATTTATTGGTAATTTAGAATTCTTTGAATTATCCTAGCCATTCTGAAAATGTTTTCTCGTGACCCATTGTACTTGATGTTGGTGGTATATTTGAGTTGATATGTTTTATCTGTGTTTATAAAAAAATCCCCAATTTACATAAAATTTAGAAAAATTCACTATTTTCTAATTTTGAATTTCTTTGATTTTAAGACAGATACAGTGGATATAAAAAGTCTAAACACCTCTGTTAAAATGCCAGATTTAGCCAATCACATTTAAGGACCAATTCAGTTATGAAATGACTTTAAGACGCTTGCATAACAGAAACCAACCATAAAGGACCCCATTTTAGAAACTACACCCTCAAATTATTCAAAACTTATTTAACAAAGTTTATTAACCCTTCATTTGTTCCACAACAATTAAAGGAACATGGAGTTGAAATTTTAAAATTCTTTTTTTTGTAGATTTTTCATTTTAGTCCATTTTTTTCCTCTAACACACCAAGGGTTAACAGCAAAACAAACTGTAAAATGCATTTGCCTGATTCTGCAGTTTACAGAAACATCCTATATGTGGTTGTAAACTGCTTTATGGGCATAAGGCAGAGCACAGAAGGGAAGAAGTGCCATATGGTTTTTGAAGGGCAGATTTTGTGGGAATGGTTTTTGGATGCTATGTCACATTTGAAGAGACCCTGATTTACCCCTACAGTGCACATTTGACCTCATGGGTGTTTTGTAAAGATTAATTCACATCAGAGTGCAAAGTGAAATTGCAATTTTTACACAGATATGACAATTTAGCGCCCAATATTTTTTGACCAAATATGCCAGTATGAAAAGTAAGGTATAAAGAATCCCAGCAGCCGTGTCTTCTTATCAATATGTCTGCTTTATTCCATCAATATATGTCCCAACAACAAGGACGCGTTTCGACTATATGCCTTCATCAACAGGTACATCCTTATGTGTATATGCACAATATATATAGAGAGGGGAGCCGATTAAGCCACATGTAGTAACTTCAGACGGTACCGTAATCACCAGGTGGTAATCAATCGGCTTTAAAACACAAAGTAAATAACAAAATAACAGCAAAATAGCAACGTCATCAAAATATTCTAGTTATAAACGAAGGATATTACTTTGTCACCACAGGTATCCTTCAACGGAAAAAGGAGGTCTATGGAAGAAATAACATGAGAAGAAAGCAATCACTGACAGAGGAACTAAAGAAATTAAAGATGCATAAATTCATAATCCCTATTGAGGCCCCTAGGATACAATGTATCTAGTACATGGCTCCTGTACGCCTCCCTACGCAATAAAAGTTTTTTAATGTCACCCCCCCTCCTTGGTCTCTTTATTTGCTCTAGCACTTGAAATCTCAGTTGTGCTATGGTATGTTTGTGTCTATCAAAATGATAAGGGAGGGGTAACAATAGATTCTTTGTCCTTATTGCCGATTTGTGCTTGCATATGCGATCTCTAATTGTCTGCGGCCCCACCCACATGCAAAATATGTCACCTATGAACCTTTTCCAAACTAAAATATTCTAATGGTATAAACCAGTGTTGTATATATGTGTTTCCTCGAATGATTACATAAATGTGTTAGCGTAGGGCGGGGCCACATTAGATCCCATCGCGGTACCACGCCGATTCAAGTAATAGTTGTCCTCAAACATTAAGTAATTTTCAAATTGAACCAGGCGTAGCATTTTCAGAAAAAACTCTTGCTGGAAAAGCTGTATAATTGATATTTTGTAATAAAGCAGCTACAGCCTAAATCCCTTCATCATGACCAATCAAAGTATATAAGCTCACCACATCTATAGTAACCAATAAGCTGTCTGGAGGAACAGACTGCAACTCAGCTATTGTTCTCAGAACGTGTGATGTATCCAACAGAAAAGACTGTATTTTTTATCAAAAGTCTCAAAACTTTCTCCAGAACAATAGCCAAGGGAGACAATATGAACCCAAGCCGAGTACGGACATGTGCTGAGCATAGCAATGCTCGAGCCGAACTGGTATTCGGCCAAGCATGCTCGCTTAACACTTATTGATACCCCTTCCTTATCATTTTGATAGACACAAACATACGATAGCACAACTGAGATTTCAAGTGCTAGAGCAAATAAAGAGACCAAGGAGGGCGGGTGACATTAAAAAACTTTTATTGAGCAGGGAGGCGTACTGGATCCATGTACTAGATACATTGTATCCTAGGGGCCTCAATAGGGATAATGAAAAGATGCATCTTTAATTTCTTTAGTTCCTCTGTCAGTGATTGCTTTCTTCTCATGTTATTTCTTCCATAGACCTCTTCTTTCCGTTAAAGGATACCTATGGTGACGAGGTAATATCCTTCGTTTATAACTAGAATATTTTGATGACGTTGCTATTTTGCTGTTATTTTGTTATTTACTTTGTGTTTTAAAGCTGATTAATTACCACCTGGTGATTACCGCCCAGTCTGGGCGTCTGACGTTACTACATGTGGCTTAATCGGCTCCCCTCTCTATATATATTGTGCACATACACATAAGGATGTACCTGTTGATGAAGGCATATAGCCGAAACGCGTCCTGGTTGTTGGGACATATATTGATGGAATAAAGCAAACATATTGATAAGAAGACACGGCTGCTGGGATTCTTTATATCGTATTTGTGGGGTTCGCTCCTTCCCGTGTGCAGACGAGCGAGTATCGGCCAGCTTCGTTATTTAGTATGAATAGTAAGTCCTCTTATTTTTTTCATGTGCTTCCTGGTTTTACAAACACTTTAGGCTACTTTCACATTAGTGTTTTTTGCGGATCCGTCATGGATCTGCAAAAACGCTTCCGTTACAATAATACAACCGCATGCATCCCTCATGAACAGATCCGGTTGTATTATTTCTTCTATAGCCATGATGAATCCGTCTTGAACACCATTGAAAGTCAATGGGGGACGGATCAGTTTTCTATTGTGTCAGAGAAAGTGGATCCGTCTTGCTCCACACCACATCGCGGACAGAAAAACGCCTTTTTGAGAATGCAATCAAACAGAACAGAATGCATTTTGGTGCATTCTGTTTTGTTCAGTTTTGTCCGCATTGACAATGAATGGGGACAAAACTGAAGCGTTTTCTTCCGCTATTGAGATCCTTTGACGGATCTCAATAGCGGAACTGAAAACGCTAAAGTGAAAGTAGCCTTACATGTGACCCTTACCTTTTGCCTGGACATATAACAGGGCTCAGGAGAACATGAGCACCATACACATTTGTTCAGTTTTGCAAAATAAAAGCATTCTTGAAAATCATGTTTTTGTGTGGCCGTTTTCTAAAACCCTTTTTTTTATTATTTTGGTGATGGTCTTGTGTGGGAGGCTTGTTTTTTGCAGGATGAGTTGACATTTTCATTGGTACCATTTTAGGGTACATAGTACTTTTTGATTGCTCCATATTGTTTTTTTGTGAGGGGAGGTGGCCAAAAAATGGCTGTTCTGGCAGGGTAGATCATGTGATTTTTTTTTTTTTTTATTGTTATTGGCTTAATGAGGTGAACAGGTTTTTTATTTGAAACTTATTTTTTTATTTTTAGAAAACACTTTATTTTTCCTTCAATTTTTGAGGGTCTGATCCATTCTACAATGCATTACAATACCTAGGGAGTCATTTATCAACCTGAAATACACTTCTATTAGGCATATTTCAGTCACAGACTGCGACCTTTCCCAACTCATGCCAGGTCTAAAAAAAGTGGGTGTGGCATAGGTGAGGAAGGTGATCGGCCAGTAGGCTCGTCTTCTTCATCATTTTTATGCCTGTTTTAGGAGCAGAAAATGGTCTAAATGTAAGCCAGCTAGGAAGCTGGCTTACATTTAGAAGCGGAGCTGGATGCTCCAAAGTTATGTAGATGCCTGTGCTTGGTGATTCAAATGACCCCCATAGTGTAATGTAATGCATTACATTAACAGTTATAATCCAAAAACAAGCACAAAACCTTATAAACATCAATTGTGCGGACATGTCCCTTCACTGAAACCGACACCTACAAAAATTGCTCACAAAGGAGAACAAAGACACAATGCCCAAAAGAGCATTCAATTTATTAAATGAATAATCAAAAGTACATAATTAAAAACATAAAACATGTGATAAAACATCAAAGACACTGAAGTATAGCTTCTCAAATCACTAACCAATGATTCCAATACACCTGAAAAAGATGTCAAACATGTAAAATATGGAGGGGGAAGAGAGCTATATTCTCCTATATCCAGAGGGGTTGAATGTAATCATACTCCTAAATAGTAGCAACATATAGATCATCTCATATTTAAAAAGAGGGAAGACATCCATAAACCCTCAAACTATATAATAATGTGGCTACAAAAACAGCATATTAGCAAAAAATAAAATAAAAAATCCCACCCAAAAACACAAACCCACCTGTAGACATGATCAGGGGTATAGGAACCACAGTGGCCAGGACACACCTCGACACGTATTTAGCTTCCTCTGCTTCATCAGGAGACTACTGGTGAGTGATTCGGCACAGCTACACTACAGTGTCTTTGATGTTCTGTCCTATGTTTTATGTTTTTAATTATGTATTTTTGATTATTCATTTAATAAATTGAGGATATATTTATTATACTCTTTTGGTCATTGTGTCTTTTTGCTCCTTTGTGAGCAATTTTTGTAGGTTACATTAACAGTTGGCTATTAGACCTAGTCTGGGGATGGGCCTCATAGGCCTCCATAGCTGGCAGACCCCAAGTCCTTTTGTGATCAAATCTGGCAGAGCTGATGGGGTCAGAGAGGGAGCTCCCTCCCCTTGATGTAGGTGCCAGCATTGACCACAGCATCTAAGAGATTAAACCGCCAGCATCAGCGTTTTCACCGATGCCGGCGGTTACAGCAGGGCTCCATCTGCCAGTAACTGCCGGGCCCCTTTTGCTGATCAGTCAAGTACTTCTCACTGAGCCGTACATGTACCATACGTGTTGGGAAGGGAAAATAATAATAACAATAATACTAATAACAACTGTAATAACAATAATACTAATATGTCCCCGCCTATCCCTTGGTTGAACTTGATGGACTTATGTATTTTTTCAACCGTATTAACTATGTTACTTGAATAATAATAACAATAATAATATTAATAATAATAATAAAAAGAACAATAATATAACAACTATAATAATAATAATTAAAACTGCAATAACAATAGTAATATTGTCAGAATATGGAATATAGCCAATCATGAAAGTGGCTCCTCATTAATGCACACAGACGCACGCACATAGTATTAGAAACATGTAAAGGTGTGAATTCAGTTGCTATAACCTTGAGTACATTCCACTCTATAATGATGTATTTGTCTATAACGGTACATACTTAGCATCCATAAATATGGCTTGTTGTAAAGTCACACATTTATTCATTGTGAAATTTAACTCGGAAAGGTGAAAACACGATGGAAAAGGCCACATAGTAGGGGTAACGCATAGGATTCAAATCCTCCACACACTTGCTTGTGCATAATGTTTTAAATTAGATTTAATTGGTGTTTGTGTGAAAAGCCTTGAAAAAGTAATAAAATATATTGTCCGTATCATAGATTAAAGCACAACTGTGCTTTATACAATGCTTCACTGTTAACTCTTTGGAGAACGTTGAGTTTGTCATCACTTTTAAGTCATTTTCTTTATTTCTTTCTAAGCCAGCTGTCACAGTAGAGAGTGGGGGAAAACCCCTCACCGCACAATGTCTATAATGACCATGCCACTAGGCCTGGAAGCCAGGATAAGGGATGATACCTGTAACCTAGGACCCTAATTCTCCCTGATGATCCCTGATGGTATAGTTAGGAAAAAGAGACAACCGGTTCCTCCAAGACACGGATGAACCAGAGTCTCCCACAGGCCTAGCAACAAAGAAGGAGCAGAGAGCAAGCATAAACACATAACGGCAGGTAAGAGCCCAGAGCAAACGACTCGCACTGGAGCAACCACCACTTACCTGCCACAACAACTGGGTGGAACAACTACAGCTTTCTGGCTTGTGGTTCACCCCTCTGGGAAACCATGTAGCCCATTTCCGCAGGCACAGACAGACAGAGGAAATGTCAAACAACCATGCTGGACTACAAACACCAAATAGACCAGATATGGAACACCAAATGACATACAACATACACCCTGTGCATAAACCCACACCAAACATCATAAACAGGTGAGGAAGGGTAAGGGGACGCGGGGAAACATCGGGATATATTGTCAAAGACCTTGATGTTCCACAAGGAGGTCCTCATGGACAGGTGACACATCGAGAGAGGAGCAAAGCTCCTACTCATACAAAGGCAAACATACAACTAACCTCACAACTCCAGTATAAGAAGAAGCATTTGGCCACTCCCAGCATCACCTTGCACACTCCTTTAGGGTCCATTCACATGTCCGTAGTGTATTGCGGATCCGCAAAATGTGGATCCGCAATACACCCGGCCGCACCCCCATAGAACTCCCTATTTTTGTCCGCTATAGCGGACAAGAATAGGACATGTTCTATTTTTTTACGGAGCCGGTCCGGAAGATCAGAGGCGCTCTCCGGAACTGCTCCGGAAGTGTGCTGTCCGCATCCATTCCTGCCCCATAGAGAATGAATGGGTCCACACCCGTTCTGCAGAATTGCGGAACAGGTGCGGACACATTCACGGACGTGTGAATGGACCCTTAGCCCTAAACAAACCAAAATGGGATGGAAAACCAGTCTAAAAGGGGAAGTATAAAATCATGCAAACAACACATTGCCACCAGCAACAAGCATGCACGGCAAAAGATTCCACTATCACCAGACCATGACAGCCGTGACACCAGCAATATCTTTGATGAGATAATCCTTTTAATAATAATAATAATAATACTTGCATTCAGTGGACTGTATTGAACTGTGACACTTTAAGGATTTCAAGATTTCTATATTGTCTACAACATATGGATTTTCTCTTGTTCTACAGAACCAAACACCTGAAGTAACGTAATTTCAGTTAAGATGAACCAGAGATCCATGGCTGTGGGTTTAATATAGATGCTAAAATATGTGGCAATGGAGTCATGACGCTTTTAGATTATTTTTCAAATGTGGCACATATGCACATACTATGACCTGGATTAATTAGAATCTTCCCAAAAAATGTTTTACTGTGGAATTTCTGTTGTGGATCTACATGCAGAAAATCGTTTGTTATCTTTTTTTTGTCATTCTTTACTTAACACGTTAACCAAGTTTAGCTCAGCTGCATCTGTACATGGATCAAGAGTGATCTATCAGTCATAGTGAAATGGGATCAAATGGTACTTCAGTGTGTCTATAAAGAGAGAGAGAAGTTTGCCGCCATATGGTTTCATCTCTGTGGTGATGTACAGCCGATACTATAAGCCTTGATCCTGAGAGACATCAATCATGTGTTGGTTTTCTAGTCTAAAATGGTCCATCAACTAATGTTCACTGAGTAGGCATATTCAATCTAATTACAATCTTCTCTTTCTCTATACAATGTATCAGATTATGATGATATTAAAAGATTAAAGGCTATGTACACCTTTTGTGAATTTTTTTTTCTTATTAGTGCATTCTACTCATTATGAGCAAAAAATCATTTTTTCAATTAGTATTTATTAAAAATATGGAGTAATTTTCTCTGTACAGAGCTGAGATGCTCTACTGGCCAGATCAGAATTTTCTCTCTGCTCCGTCAGGCAGGGAGCTGATAGGCTCCTTATCTCTGCTCTCTGACCATAAAAAAAACACTCATCAAAGCCCAATACTTATCTTAATGATAAGAATGTGGCTTAAATATTTTTATGACCTCTTAGTAATTTAGAGATAGAGGTTATAAGATGACTGACAAAAATTGAAAGTAGGATGCAAACAGCTGGAAAAACAGTTAACTTTTTATAGAGTCCTTCATAGATTCCTTTTTTATGTACAGAGCTGAAATGCTCTACTGGCCGGATCTAAATTTTTGCTCTGCTCTGTGAGGCAGAGAGCTGACTGGCTTGTAATATCTCTGCTCTCTGACCTCATCAAAGCTCAATCCTTATCTTACTGATAAGAATGTGGCTTAACTATATTTATGACCTCTTAGTAATTTAGAGATAAGGGTTATTAGATGACCTGCACAAAGTGAAAGTGAAAGTAGGAAGCACATAGCTAGAAAAACTGTTAACCCTTTGTGACAGAACGGCTCATTATTTAAAAAAAAAGACCAATTGAAAAAATTATTTTAGACCCACATGATTAAAATGCAAATCCCCAAAAGTGTACATAGCCTTTTAAGGATACAGCTACACATCCATGTTTCATGATGTAGTTTTGGAAGTCAAAATATGGAGTGAATTATAAAAGGAGAAAAAGTATAACGGATGGAAACGACTTCTCTTCTTTTAATTGCTTTTGGCTTTCGAAACCTGAGCATGTGGCCGTACCCTTACAATTTATTACTTTACATTCATTTTATATTCATTCATTTTACATTTGTTTCCATAGTTATGATATAATGCACGTTAGCTGCAGGTGTCTCCTTCCTTACATATCTCACAATGAGTGGACGAGATAACCAGCTTTAATAAAACTCTTCTGTGTTACTCCCCATGTTTGACAAAGTAACGCAAATGGTTTGTACTGTACTTTATAACTAATATCTCCTTCTAGTGCTTCCAGTCTTTGCTTTTCTCCTCCAGGTGATGCTTAACACTCCTCAGACTATCCCAGGCTACAGATTTAACATTTGTCATGAAAACACTTCCTATGTAGAAACTGTAATCCATTAAATTTTAAAGATGCACTCAGTGGCGGTTGCTGTAAATTCCCAGCTTTGCATTTTGCAGCGAAAACTTAACAGCATTAATTTATTGCGCTCTGTCTTTAACAAACATCATTATCATATCGCTTGCTTGGATTATGCAAATCGGAAGTCACTGAAGATATTTCTCTTTAGGAAAGTCACCTTGATTTATATAAACATTTTGGAATAACATACACAAAAGTAATTTCATTGTTACAAAATAGAAAATGCTGGAGGAAAGAAATGTGCAGCAAATATGAAGGGAATGGAAAGAGCAGCACAAGACGGTGCAAGAGATAGCAAGAGAGGAAGGAAAGGCAGTAATCTATATAACACACCAATATCAAACAATGTACTGCATAGCTTAGATGCTGTATGCTACATGTCTTAGAATTATTTCAACTGACAATAACAAGAACAAAGCGCAGAACAAATTTACCATGATATTACTGCTATGAAAATACTACAGGTTTACAGGATAAGACATGCATCATTTCTTAACAGCTGTGATTTTTTTTTATCTTGAAAATCAGTTTGAGGAATTGTTCCTAAACCTGCAGTTATAGTAAATTCCCCTAAAGTCAGAAGCATAATAGAAAGCTTCTGGGTCCCAGTGAATAACTGAAGCAAATGAGGCTTCAACAGACAAGAGTGGCACAGTTTCTGGGATAAAAAGCAGATCTATTTCCTAATCTTGGATAAACTCATATTTTGCTTCCAAACATATGTTTATTTCTTTCTAAAACTTTTAATAAATGTAATTTGCAACATTCTGGAAAACTCAACAATCACCAGGTTAGAAAGGCCAGATAGCACAAATGGCTGCTAATATTCAAAGCTATTCAAAAGTAAAAGGAACCTTTGAGACCAATGTTTTCATGCAACTGAAAAAAATAGAATGACAATTTGGCAACATTTTAACACACCTTTATTAAATGTTTCATGGGATATTTAATAAATTCCAAATTAGAGAGCAAATTTCTTGAAATTTGCTTCAGGTCTGAATCTAATGAATTAGTCAAAAACTGTAATTCAGGTCTGAACTGATTCTGTCCAAAACAAAAATGTCCCTATTGGCCTGGAAATTGGTGTATGGCACTCTGACGTCTAGGACTCATTTCCATATTTCTCTCCCACCTTTCCCCTTTAAGTTCTTTAAAGCAATAGTAAATAATGTGAGAACGACACTGACATACATAGCTATGAATAAACGCATGGTTGAAGGTGTTGATAAACAGTCTGTTTAAAAACACACTGCTCTTTCTGATGGTCTGCTGTTTAAAAAATAAAAAACAAAACTTCCCCTTTAAACTATAGGCCTGAAAATTGTCAATCACTGCATTGTGTTCCACTGAAGAATTAACTTTCTGCAGTGTAAATAATAGTTTGTTGCAGATTGTTGTCCTAATTTGCATATCTTTTCATATCTTTTCCCCAGAGGAGCGTTGCCTAGGTGCATAGGAGCTCTCCATAAGAAGAAATACTACCCCTCAGATCCCAACCAAGGCCTCTCACCTAGTTAATCTATTTCTCTCTGCTCTGCACAGAAGAAGGGTAATTTAAGTGATGTTTCAAAGCCTGTTTAAAAGGCTGAGTATTGACTTCTAGTATTGATACTTAACATTTGGTAGCATGAGAGGCTTTCTGTTTCTTTTGGAAGAAAAGCTAATTTGCATACCGAGGAGAGGATTTATCTTGGCTGTAAGACTCTTCATGCAGGTGAATTTCAATCTCTCTCAATTCATACTTGAATCAAAAATGATGAGGTCATTGAGTGGCCAGCATGATCACATGGTGAGGTCATCATGCTCACCACAGGTCATTTGCCAGGTTTTCTTCAATCAGACAGAGCAGACGGCCTCTCCGCGATCAAGTGGATGAGGTGAGTAAAATTTTGTGGGTGGAAGCACAGGGCTGCACTATTCCCTACATAACATGACACCTTTAGTTGCTTTGAGGTTACTTTGGGTTTCTTTGTGATTTCAAAGTCTATTATACGCCTTGTTCTTGGTGTTACATTTGTTGGTCGACTACTTCATCTATTAATGGTTTTGAATTTACTCAATTTGTATATAATCTGGCTGTGGATTGGTGTCCAAACTGTAACCTTTTTTATAGCCATTTTTTTTATTTATAACCTTTTTTCATTGCAATTTACTAACAGCAACCATAGATCTTGAAAATGGTAACTAATTGGAAATGCATACCAGAAATTTGCATAACTTGACATTATCAAATGATTATGCTATAATGTCCTTAAACAAGGTATTGAGAAAATTATTTCTATTATCAGCAATTAAAATGTTACTTTGTCATTTAATCACAATTTGAATTTCCTTAAAATATATTTCTATCTTTGTCTCTTTCTTTTTGACATCTCTTTATAATGATATTTTTCCACAGCAAAATTCAGAGTAAACATTAAGCTGAGATAAAAATCTGTAGGACATCTCCAATATATTTGTCAGTACTAGGAAGTAAAATGATGGATTCCCTGCAGCGGTGCAGCTATAGGGGGGTACTGAAGTTGCAGTCACACCTGCTTTCTATTTTTTAGGGGAGCTAAAGGCTCCTCTGCAATAAAAGAAAACTGCAGAAATATAAAGGACTAGTGAATAGGTGTGATAGCTGTGACAGTAATATAATAATTGAAGACAAAGCTATCTTACTGTGTAAATAGAATATAAAACATAATGAATTATAATAGCAATTATATATATATACAGCTTGAGAAAGGCCTCAGTGAGCAGGCCGAAACGTCGCTTGAATAAAGTTTGGGGTCCTCACCCGTTCACTCTATACTGGAAGTGCTGCCTCATCATTCGTTTGATATATTTCGTGGAGGAAGAGCCGACCTCTGTGGGGACTTTGCACCCGGTACATCGTATCTGACTGTGCTGCTGTGCTATTTGTGTTTATATATATATATATATACACTGCTCAAAAAAATAAAGGGAACACTTAAACAACACAATGTAACTCCAAGTCAATCACACTTCTGTGAAATCAAACTGTCCACTTAGGAAGCAACACTGAGTGACAATCAATTTCACATGCTGTTGTGCAAATGGGATAGACAACAGGTGGAAATTATAGGCAATTAGCAAGACACCCCCAATAAAGGAGTGGTTCTGCAGGTGGTGACCTGACCACTTCTCAGTTCCTATGCTTCCTGGCTGATGTTTTGGTCACTTTTGAATGCTGCCAGTGCTTTCACTCTAGTGGTAGCATGAGACGGAGTCTACAACCCACACAAGTGGCTCAGGTAGTGCAGCTTATCCAGGATGGCACATCAATGCGAGCTGTGGCAAGAAGGTTTGCTGTGTCTGTCAGCGTAGTGTCCAGAGCATGGAGGCGCTACCAGGAGACAGGCCAGTACATCAGGAGACGTGGAGGAGGCCGTAGGAGGGCAACAACCCAGCAGCAGGACCGCTACCTCCACCTTTGTGCAAGGAGGAACAGGAGGAGCACTGCCAGAGCCCTGCAAAATGACCTTCAGCAGGCCACAAATGTCCATGTGTCTGCTCAAACGGTCAGAAACAGACTCCATGAGGGTGATATGAGGGCCCGACGTCCACAGGTGGGGGTTGTGCTTACAGCCCAACACCGTGCAGGACGTTTGGCATTTGCCAGAAAACACCAAGATTGGCAAATTCGCCACTGGCTCCCTGTGCTCTTCACAGATGAAAGCAGGTTCACACTGAGCACATGTGACAGACGTGACAGAGTCTGGAGACGCCGTGGAGAACGTTCTGCTGCCTGCAACATCCTCCAGCATGACCGGTTTGGCATTGGGTCAGTAATGGTGTGGGGTGGCAATTCTTTGGAGGGCCGCACAGCCCTCCATGTGCTTGCCAGAGGTAGCCTGACTGCCATTAGGTACCGAGATGAGATCCTCAGACCCCTTGTGAGACCATATGCTGGTGCGGTTGGCCCTGGGTTCCTCCTAATGCAAGACAATGCTAGACCTCATGTGGCTGGAGTGTGTCAGCAGTTCCTTCAAGACGAAGGCATTGATGCTATGGACTGGCCCGCCCGTTCCCCAGACCTGAATCCAATTGAGCACATCTGGGACATCACGTCTCGCTCTATCCACCAACGTCACGTTGCACCACAGACTGTCCAGGAGTTGGCAGATGCTTTGGTCCAGGTCTGGGAGGAGATCCCTCAGGAGACCGTCCGCCACCTCATCAGGAGCATGCACAGGCGTTGTAGGGAGGTCATACAGGCACGTGGAGGCCACACACACTACTGAGCCTCATTTTGACTTGTTTTAAGGACATTAGATCAAAGTTGGATCAGCCTGTAGTGTGTTTTTCCACTTTAATTTTGAGTGTGACTCCAAATCCAGACCTCCATGGGTTAAAAATTTAATTTCCATTTTTTTTTTTTTTTGTGTGATTTTGTTGTCAGCACATTCAACTATGTAAAGAACAAAGTATTTCCGAAGAATATTTAATTAATTCAGATCTAGGATGTGTTATTTTTGTGTTACCTTTATTTTTTTGAGCAGTATATATTCAAATAATATAGATTCTACTTAGCATTCTGTGGTATGAAATGGTAGTTCCTAATGAAGATTCAACATCATGGCCTTAGGTCTTTAAAATGTCTCCTAATCTCCTTATATAAACCGATTTAAAAATTATTGGGGACATTTATCATTTGTGGTTGTTTTTGTGTCAGTTTTAAAGGGCATCTGTCAGCAGATTTGTACCCGGCTGACCTGTTGCATGTGCTCTTGGCAGCTGAAGACATCTTTGTTGATCCCATGTTCATATGTGCCCTCACTGCTGAGAAAAATTTAGTTTTTAATAAATGCAATAAGGTTCATTGCTGTTACTCCTAGAGGCTCAGTTCTCTTTGCAACTGCTTCTGCAGTTTTATTCGAAACATCACCCCTGGCCTTAATTCTAAAGTTAATCAAAGTGCATCACAGTTTAAGTGATCTCTTAAACATCGACCACTTTGAGAAGTGGTGAAGAGAACCAAACTTCACAAAAATTGACCAAATGTCACAAAAATGTTTAAGCCACAAAACTGACATATCTGATTTGATAAATATCCCCCAAGGTGTTATAAATATACATTTATAGGTGTCTTGAGCTCCATTTTCTGAACAGAACTTCAAATGTCCTGCACATACACAGAGTTAAATGATAAAATTCTGCTTGTAGCCCCCAGCTCACCACATACTATTTATACATTGAGCTCAGAGTTAACAGAGTATGCAGTAAGCTCATAAGCTCCATCTAGTGGCAGCAGCAGTCAATCAAAGCATGATATATTTTAAATCTATATTGAAGCAGGGCCTTTTGGAGCTTTGAATGGTAATCAACTTAGGGTGGGTTCACATTACTGTTTAGCTTTCAGTTCTTCTGATCCGTCAGAAGAACATGGAAAAAAATGGATCCGTTATTTTGAGCATCAGTTATGAGATCGGTTTGGATCCATTTGTGTCAATTCTGTCAGAGATCAGGTATTTTTGATGGGAGGAAAAGTCCAGAAAAAAAGTACTTTTTCCCCTGTCAAAAATAGCTGATCACTGATGGAAGTTACACAAATGGATGCAAACTGATCATAACTGATGCTCAAAATAACGGATCAGTTTTCCTTTTTGTTCTTCTGATGGATCAGAAAAACAGAATGCTAAATGGTGATGTGAAACCGGCCTAAGCTCAAACTGCTTTAACATATGCTAAGAAATGAATCAGTAAATAATTTGGACAAAAAATGACAGTGCTAACAGGTGGAAATTAACTTCAAGCTAAGCCTCTGGTTTCAATTGACTTTAGTTCCCATGTAATTAGCCTTTTGTTCCTATATTAAAGAGACTTTTTGGTCTACACAAATTCTTTATTCCAGAAACAAAATATTCTATTTAATGCTTATTTGTCCATGGACACATGTTTCGATCAGCTTTGGGACATAACAATGAATAGAAATCAGCTTAGTGCTTAGGGTTTTTCTTTAGAATGACTTGAACTCTCTTTGCCTAAACAGCTACGAGCACGAATTGAACTCATTAGTAAACTGAAGGCGGCATGTCCCATCCATCCAAAGCAGCCGAGTTAAATGGAAATGAGTAGCCATTTGTACATTCCCCCCCTCTTAGTGTATATAATTGTAGGGAAATAAACATTACTTTCAAATACCCTGGTGGACTTCAACACAATGCTGAGGTGCGGGCAGTTTCAATTTATGAAATGTAGATTCAGCAGAATGTGATTAAAGACGTTATGCTTGTAAAATCCTGAGTGATTAACTTGACACCATCAGTTACTGTTACTTTAATATTACCCGCAAAGTAATTGGAACTTTATTTATTATTTCCTTTTTAATACAAAAACATTTATTTCCCTCTGTAAATTTCAAGCAACGGATACTGCAAGAATCAGCAACACGTGACTGCTGTTATATCTTTAAATAAGCAATTATTTGTGCCAACAGCAAAAAATAAATTATTAACAGGAAGTCTATTGTAAAATGCAAATAACATTAATGCTTTCTGCTCATTAATACTGTTAGAAACTGTCAAATATCTCCAAGCTATTTCTCAAATAGAAATGAACCAGTGCGTGTAGGGCTATCATAACCTAAGGCAAGGATATGGCTACATGTTACATACAGTATATAGGTAAAAAGAAGCAAATTGCTGTAATGGCACAAATAATGGCGACAATAACACTGAGGCAGGTTGTGCAATTTAACAGTTATTTACTGAAGATAGCATTTGATTCAACAAAGAACATGCAAGCACACATTTCAAATGTCTTTTAAAACTTGTGATAGAGAAGAGTCTCTAGAATTGGGATCAGCAACCTCCAGCACTCCCTAAATGCTTCATTGACTTCTATGGGAGTTAGAAGAACAGTTGAGCATGTTTGCATGCTGGGAGCTGTAGTTTCACAGCAACTGGAGTGCCGAAGGTTGCTGATCCCTGCTCTAGAAGCACTATTCCTT
The DNA here is from genome assembly GCF_905171765.1 of Bufo bufo. NCBI lineage: Eukaryota > Metazoa > Chordata > Amphibia > Anura > Bufonidae > Bufo > Bufo bufo. The sequence continues at coordinate 351,409,034 of NC_053394.1, forward strand.
TTTTAGGGGCAACAACAGCAATGCAAATCAGTAAATATTCTCTTTAGGATACAGCTCAACAGTTCTTGCACCAGGTGCCCTTAATACTTGATGACTTAAAGGGGTTATCCCATTAAAAAGGATCATAGTTTAATTTGTCCATGCTGTGACAATGATCATTTTCCTAAATATAATGTTTAAGCCAATTCCTACCCTTCTCGCTAAAAACCTCCCCCTTTTACCTCATTGTTGTACTGTGTCCTCCCTTAGTTACGGACACATTTCGCCGGCTGAATGAAATGGCCGCTAATGGGCGGCGAGCGAAACCACCTTGATCCAGTGTGTGGCTGCATTTCTTCCATGAACGCGCATGCCGCCGGCCGGCCGCGTATGCTCGGTTCTTCATTCCCTTGTGCTGCTTCTGAAACAAAGCCGCGCCTGCTCTGTTTTTAGCGCAACACAAGTGCGGTAGTAATTATTGTGCCAGCAAGTCTGGAATGCAGGACGTGAGAGTGTAGAGAAAGCGCTGCCGTGTCTCCTGGAATGAAGTTCGGCTATAACGGGAGCGTGCACGCAAGTAAGAGAGGCGGAGTCAACTGATCAGCAGAGCACTGACGAGCTGTCCATCAATAGAAAGGACAACGCCCCAGGAAATTCTCGCTGGAATGGAAAAGAACTGTACAAGATAGATGGTTTGCATCTTTCTCTCAAGGGAACGAATGTCCCCAGTGAACAGTTCAAAGTATTTGCTAAGGAGCATTTAAACTAGGAAAGGGGGGCAATAGGGTGATAATCCAGCAGTCCGAATGCCCCCCGGAACAATGCCAGAAGATGCCAGTAGTCCAGAGGTTAAGAAATGACAAGCTCAGAGTCTTGTCTACAAATGCTCGCAGTTTAGGCAATAAGATCAATGAACTTGAGTCTATAATGGCATCTGAGAATATTGATTTAGTGGCTGCTACTGAGACATGGTTCAATGGGAGTAATGACTGGGATATAACAATACCAGGGTTCTCTCTATATAGGAAAGACAGAGAAGGCAAGAAAGGGGGAGGGGTGGCCCTGTATGTGAAAGATAGCATAAAATTTAATATAATACAAGTTAGCGAGACCAATTTAGAGTCAGTTTGGGTCACCTTGTAGCTCGATAATCCTAAGGTAACTCGTGTAGGTGTGATATATACACATTCCCAATGGGGTTGAACTCCGAATTTGAACTATTTGGCTTTCTGTAGACTTGATCAGGGGTGAGTGCCAACGGCCGACTAGGGACCGCGCCATATTTAAGGTGGCCGGTCCCTCTCTGCCGTTGGCACTCATCCCTTTTACACACAACAATGAACTTTGAATTCTAGCCGCAGAAAGCCATTATATGACATATATTATATAGTTTTAACACTATGTTTTTAATACTGATTTTAACACAATTTTGTAATATTTTGATAGAGTCTTTTTAGATTCTTGAAATACTTTTTAATTTTTTTTTGAGAATATAGATCTCTCCGTATCGTTGTATATGACATGTATCAACATGAGGGCATCAATCTTTTAATTCTTTTTTTTTTTTAAATGATATATATATTTTTATGTATGATGTATATACTATTATGGGGTATTTATGTACCATATAACCTAAACAATGGTTTTCTAATAAAAACGCAACAAAAACGCATTAATACCACATATGCGTTTTTTTTGATATTGTGCGTTTTTTGGGGCAAAATTATCTATAGATTGGAATTAGATCACATAGTGAAGATTAATATGAAGACAACAATTATTTGACTTTTACATCTTTATTTGGGTTGTATATGAGATATTAATACACCAATATAACTCAAATCACGAATTTCAATAAAAACGCTACAAAAACGCATCAATACCGCACATGCGTTTTTTGTTTTTTGGTGCGTTTTTTGTTGCAACATCATTTAGAGCATGTAACAAGTTTGCAGGGTGAGGACCACTGCAAAATATATTGTCTTTATTGGAGAAAATAATACTGTTCATTTAAAGTGATCCTACAATTAAAATCCAGCACTGAGTTTGAGGAAAACCTGATCCATTTCTTACTTTGCAAATCTCTGGAATCCTCTATAAAAGGAGAGGCATTATGGAGGGGAGGTCAACCACTGAGGAAGGGGCCACTAAGAGCCCCGAAACGCGTCTGGTACTGGACCCCCCGATTCAACACAAGGACCATCAACCTTTGCAGCTTTGAATCTGTTTGGAGGAAATCCACTGAGGGTACACCATATGTATCTGCAGAGCTGTGGACTATAAAGGGACTACTGGTGCCAGTAAGTGAAAACTCATATTGTTCAACTAAAGGACAATCTGTCGAAATTCCCTCAAAATCTTTGGATATATCGCATATTATTGTTCCATGCTAAAGTCGATACTCACATTTGCAAGCAATAGCGGAAGATTATATTCTGATTACCACGCGGGACGCCGCGGACTGTTGATCGGAGCCGCCTACATACACTTGTTACGTGAGTAGACAAAATAACCATAGATGGAATAAGCACTTGCGATGAAAAATATAATCGACATTTAGTCATATTTGAAGATAGACATTGATGCTGCATCGTGCTGACTAAAGAGACTAATCAAACTTATAGCGAAAATTGGATAAGTTACGATTATATGTAAAAGGTTTTGGACATTGGATCGAATATTTGGATCAAATATCTGGAATTTATTAGTACTCTTTTGCTTGTGATTATTTATTCAAAAATTTATCCGAAAGTTTATACGAAATTTGAATATTGGACCATAAGTTAACCATTGTGTTTCAGCTATTTTGTGGTTTTATAATTGTTTGTAGGTACTATTTTAGTCTGGCCAGACCAGTGCATTTAATTAACTTTTTAACATTGTGATTATTAGATATTGTATAATATTTTATTTATTGAATAAAGTACCATTGACTCCAGATATAGAGAGTGCCCAGCCCTTCCTTTGAAATATAGGTGTGATATATAGACCACCTAGCCAAGTCAAATAATTAGATGATCTACTAGTTGAGGAAATAGCTAAAATGTCATTGAAAGGGGAAGTTATCATTATGGGATACTTTAATCTTCCTGATGTAAACTGGAAAACCAAAATAGCTAGTTCTGCCAGGAGTACAGATATTCTAAATTCCCTACTGGGATTATCTCTACAGCAAGTAGTTGAGGAGCCAACCCAGAAGGAGGCAATCTTATATTTAGTATTCACAAATGGGAATTTGGTATCTGATGTTACTGTAGGGGAAAGCTTGGGATTTAGTGATCACCAGGCAGTGTGGTTTACTATAAGTACAGTGACTGAGTCACACCACACAAAAACTAAAGTTTTAGATTTTAGAAAAACTGACTTTTCTAAAATTAGATTAGTGGTATACGAGTCCCTATCAGATTGGAACAGTTTCAATTGAGTCCAGGAGAAATGGGACTACTTAAAAGTGGCACTATTGAAGGCAACAGATAAATGCATTAGGCTTGTCAGTAAAAGCAAAAAAAGGAAGAGACCACTGTGGTACTCAGCAGAAGTGGCCAAAATCATTAAAAACAAAAGGATAGCATTTAGTAATTATAAAAATAAAAATAAACGAGGATGACAGGCAAATTTTTAAGATTAGGCAGAGAGAGGCCAAACAAGTTATAAGAGCTTCTAAAGCTCAGGCAGAAGAGAAATTAGCTCAGTCAGTGAAAAAAGGCGATAAGACATTCTTCAGACATAATTGAAAAAAGGAAACTAAAACAAGGAATTACCAAATTAAAAACAAAAGATGGAAGGTATATGGAAGAAGATAAAGAACTAGCTGCCTGCCTCAATGAATACTTCTGTTCAGTCTTTACAAAAAAAAAATGAAGGAAAAGGACCTTAGTTAGGAAGGAAGACTAATGAATCTTTTAATGCATGTGTCTTTACAGAGAAAGAGGTTCTAAGTCAGCTGTCTAAAATGAATACAAATATGTCACAGGGGCCTGATAGGATACACCCAAAGCTATTAAAAGAGCTTAGCGGTGAACTAGCAAAACCATTAAGAGATTTATTTAACCAATCACTGGTAACAGGAGTCGTCCCAAAAGATTGGAAATTAACAAATGTTGTGCCGATTCACAAGAAAGGTAGTAGGGAGGAATCAGGCAACTATAGGCCAGTAAGCCTGATATCAATAGTGGGGAAATTAATGAAAACCATACTTAAGGAGAGGATTGTGGAACATCTAAAATCCCATTGATTGAAAGATGAAAAACAGCATGGGTTTACTTCAGGGAGATCATGTCAAAGTAATCTTATTGATTTTTTTGAATGGGTGACTAAAATAATAGATGACGGAGGTGCAGTAGACATCGCTTATCTAGACTTTAGTAAGGCTTTTGATACCGTCCCACATAGAAGGCTTATCAATAAATTGCAGTTTTTGGGCTTGGACTCTCATATTGTTGAATGGATTAGGCAGTGGCATGTGCATAAAAAGCCTCTTTATAATCCTGATATTGAGTATTTTGTAGATGGAAGCAGGTTTATGGGAGAGGATGGCCGGTTCCATACTGGATATGCAGTGGTCACGCAGCATGAGATAGCCGTTGCTGAACCACTCCCTTCGCACATGTCTGCGCAGGAGGCAGAGTTGAAGGCACTCACTGAGGTGTGTAAAATGGCCAAAGGGAAGAAGGTGAACATCTACACAGACTCCAAGTATAATTTTGGTATAGCACATGACTATGGACCCATATGGCGGGCTAGAGACTTTTTGACTTCTGCAGGTCAGCCCATTAAAAACAAAGACTCTGTGCTTGAACTAATGAACTCTTTACTGTTGCCAGAAGAAGTTGCTATTGTGAAAGTAAAGGCTCACACAAGGTGTACCACGGCAGAGGTAAAAGGCAATGACAGAGCTGATAAGGCAGCCAAGCTAGCTGTGTTCCCGCTACTAAATGCTGATGCCACCCCTGTAAGAGCCTTAAAACCTGTGAATATATCCAAAGACACTCTGATCAAATTGTCTGAGCAGGCCCCACCTGAAGAAAAAGAACTATGGATTAAACAAGGGGATAGGCCAGATGACCAAGGACTATGGAGAAACAAAGACAGAAATCTGCTTGCCAAGTTCTCTGTAAACACAAGGTGTACCACGGCAGAGGTAAAAGGCAATTACAGAGCTGATAAGGCAGCCAAGCTAGCTGTGTTCCCGCTACTGAATGCTGATGCCACCCCTGTAAGAGCCTTAAAACCTGTGAATAAATCCAAAGACACTCTGATCAAATTGTCTGAGCAGGCCTCACCTGAAGAAAAAGAACTATGGATTAAACAAGGGGATAGGCCAGATGACCAAGGACTATGGAGAAACAAAGATAGAAATCTGCTTGCCAAGTTCTCTGTACCCGGTTATGGCTTAGGAGGCCAATGGGCCTACACATCTGTCAAAAGGTGCCATGGTAAGTGGTGTGGTAAATATTGGCTGGATTGCTCCAGGGTTCTCTACAGTTGCAGCCGTTTTGTGCAAGGATGTATGGTCTATGCATTGAAGAACCCCGGCTAAGTGGTGAAGACTCCAAGCAAGCACACCCCTAAGACACTTTACCTGTGTCAGAGACTGCAGATAGACTACATACAACTACCAAAGGTAGGAGTGTATGAGTTTGTTCTTGTGTGTGTTGATCTCTTTTCAGGGTGGCCAGAAGCTTATCCCGTGTCTAAGGCAAATGTAAAGAACACCGCAAAGAAACTGGTCAGCGAACTGATAGGCAGGTATGGGGTTCCTGAAGTTATTGAGTCAGATAGAGGTTCCCACTTTACAGGTGAAGTGATGAGAGAGGTTATGCAAGCTTTAGGGGTAACCCAAGCCTTCCATTCAGTTTACCACCCACAAAGCAGCGGCCGTGTTGAATGCTTGAACAGGACAATAAAAATTCAGAAAGCCATGCCATGCTAGACCATGGACAGAGTGTTTGCCTCTAGCCTTGTACTCAATAAGAACCACACCAAACAAGAAGACAGGGTTGTCCCCCTTTGAGGTATTGTTTGGTAGTGCCCCAAGGCTAGGATTGTATTTCTCTCAACAGTTGCAGTTGCAGACTGACAGTATGGTCAGTTACATAAAGGCCCTCACTGAAAGGTTATATCACACTCATAAACAAGTGTTTGCTTCCATTCCAGATACCGACTCAGTAGAAGGTATACACAGTCTTGAGCCTGGATATTGGGTAGTGATAAAGAGGCACGTGAGAAAAACCTTTGAGCCCAGACTTGATGGTCCCTTCCAAATCCTGTTGAAAACTGCAACCTCCATAAAGGTGGAAGGAAAGCCTAAATGGAGTCACGCCTCACATTGCAAGAAAGTGCCAAACCCTGAGGATGGAGATCCTTGCACTGCTACTCCTGGCTCTGAGCATCTAAGCTCTACATGTGAACCTAAAAAGTGACTGGGACAATGCCCTTATTAGGCATCATTAGGTCACGTTAAAGAATATGACAGATGCGGACAGTTATAAAAACTGTTGGATCTGTACTCACAGTCCTGTGAGTTCAAAGACTATGCCTTATTTAGCGATCCCGGTGAGCTTGCTAACATAAACTGTAGAAACTTTTTATCCATTTGAAGATCAAAGAATGAAAGTGTAACCATTGCTGCAGTTGCTTATATACTCCTTTATCATATAACCTATAATTATACTCTTCCTGGTGATCTACAGTATGTTTTGCTTGTAGAGTGGCAGCATATAAGTGAATTCTACCTGTAGCTTACAGAAGCTGTACTCTTGTCCGGCTGACTCCAGCCACATTTATGCTGTCACATGATAAGCTTAATATAAATGCTGTGCCTAAACATACATTATATAAAAGAGCTGCAGACAACAAACCCAGACCAAATGGTTAGCCTCATGTAGTAGTAGGAGAGATTATTAAAATGTATTGAGATTATCCCTCATGCAGGTATGGATATGCAGAATCTGGGAAACCAGCAGCAAAGGAAAATGCCCGGCTGAAGTATGTGTACCTGTTGCCTGCAATGAGTGAATATCTCAAAATGGGGGAATTGTGAGGGATTGCACCTTCATTTTGTATCCTGGGTAGAGTTGAGCGAACACCTGGATGTTCGGGTTCGAGAAGATCGGCCGAACTTCCCGTAAATGTTCGGGTTCGGGATCCGAACCCGAACCGAACTTCGTCCCGAACCCGAACCCCATTGAAGTCAATGGGGACCCGAACTTTTGGGCACTAAAAAGGCTGTAAAACAGCCCAGGAAAGAGCTAGAGGGCTGCAAAAGGCAGCAACATGTAGGTAAATCCCATGCAAACAAATGTGGATAGGGAAATGAATTCAAATTAAAATTAAAAAAATAAAAATGAACCAATATCAATTGGACAGAGGTCCCATAGCAGAGAATCTGGCTTCACGTCAGCAGAGAATCAGTCTCTTCATGCCATAGCAAAGAATCTGGCTTCATGTCAGCAGAGAATCAGTCTCTTCATGCCATAGCAGAGAATATGGCTTCATGTCAGCGCAGAATCAGTCTTCATGTCATAGCAGAGAATCAGGCTTCACGTCACCCACCACTGGAACAGGCCACTGTCACACATTTAGGCCCCGGCACCCAGACAGAGGAGAGCGGTCCCGTAACAGAGAATCTGGCCTTATGTCAGCGCAGAATCTGTCTTCATGTCATAGCAGAGAATCAGGCTTCACGTCACCCACCACTGGAACAGGCCACTGTCACACATTTAGGCCCAGGCACCCAGGCAGAGGAGAGAGGTCCCGTAACAGAGAATCTGGCCTTATGTCAGCGCAGAATCTGTATTCATGTCATAGCAGAGAATCAGGCTTCACGTCACCCACCACTGGAACAGGCCACTGTCACACATTTAGGCCCAGGCACCCAGGCAGAGGAGAGAGGTCCCGTAACAGAGAATCTGGCCTTATGTCAGCGCAGAATCTGTATTCATGTCATAGCAGAGAATCAGGCTTCACGTCACCCACCACTGGAACAGGCCACTGTCACACATTTAGGCCCAGGCACCCAGGCAGAGGAGAGAGGTCCCGTAACAGAGAATCTGGCCTTATGTCAGCGCAGAATCTGTATTCATGTCATAGCAGAGAATCAGGCTTCACGTCACCCACCACTGGAACAGGCCACTGTCACACATTTAGGCCCCGGCACCCAGACAGAGGAGAGAGGGCCCGTAACAGAGAATCTGGCCTTATGTCAGTGCAGAATCTGTCTTCATGTCATAGCAGAGAATCAGGCTTCACGTCACCCACCACTGGAACAGGCCACTGTCACACATTTAGGCCCCGGCACCCAGACAGAGGAGAGCGGTCCCGTAACAGAGAATCTGGCCTTATGTCAGCGCAGAATCTGTCTTCATGTCATAGCAGAGAATCAGGCTTCACGTCACCCACCACTGGAACAGGCCACTGTCACACATTTAGGCCCAGGCACCCAGGCAGAGGAGAGAGGTCCCGTAACAGAGAATCTGGCCTTATGTCAGCGCAGAATCTGTATTCATGTCATAGCAGAGAATCAGGCTTCACGTCACCCACCACTGGAACAGGCCACTGTCACACATTTAGGCCCAGGCACCCAGGCAGAGGAGAGAGGTCCCGTAACAGAGAATCTGGCCTTATGTCAGCGCAGAATCTGTCTTCATGTCATAGCAGAGAATCAGGCTTCACGTCAGCCACCACTGGAACAGGCCACTGTCACACATTTAGGCCCAGGCACCCAGGCAGAGGAGAGAGGTCCCGTAACAGAGAATCTGGCCTTATGTCAGCGCAGAATCTGTATTCATGTCATAGCAGAGAATCAGGCTTCACGTCACCCACCACTGGAACAGGCCACTGTCACACATTTAGAAACCCGGCACCCAGACAGAGGAGAGCGATCCCGTAACAGAGAATCTGGCCTTATGTCAGCGCAGAATCTGTCTTCATGTCATAGCAGAGAATCAGGCTTCACGTCAGCCACCACTGGAACAGGCCACTGTCACACATTTAGGCCCAGGCACCCAGGCAGAGGAGAGCGGTCCCGTAACAGAGAATCTGGCCTTTTGTCAGCGCAGAATCTGTATTCATGTCATAGCAGAGAATCAGGCTTCACGTCAGCCACCACTGGAACAGGCCACTGTCACACATTTAGGCCCCGGCACCCAGACAGAGGAGAGGTTCATTCAACTTTGGGTTGCCCCGCAATATAATGGTAAAATGAAATTAAAAATAGTATTGAATGATGAAGTGCCCTGGAGTAGAATAATATATTGTTAAGGGGAGGTAGTTAATATCTAATCTGCACAAGGGATGGACAGGTCCTGTGGGATCCATGCCTGGTTCATTTTTATGAACGTCAGCTTGTCCACATTGGCTGTAGACAGGCGGCTGCATTTGTCTGTAATGACGCCCCCTGCCGTGCTGAATACACGTTCAGACAAAACGCTGGCCGCCGGGCAGGCCAGCACCTCCAAGGCATAAAAGGCTAGCTCTGGCCACGTGGACAATTTGGAGACCCAGAAGTTGAATGGGGCCGAACCATCAGTCAGTACGTGGAGGGGTGTGCACAGGTACTGTTCCACCATGTTAGTGAAATGTTGCCTCCTACTAACACGTTCCGTATCAGGTGGTAGTGCACTTAGCTGTGGCGTGTTGACAAAACTTTTCCACATCTCTGCCATGCTAACCCTGCCCTCAGAGGAGCTGGGCGTGACACAGCTGCGTTGGCGACCTCTTGCTCCTCCTCTGCCTTCGCCTTGGGCTTCCACTGGTTCCCCTGTGACATTTGGGAATGCTCTCAGTAGCGCGTCTACCAACGTGCGCTTGTACTCGCGCATCTTCCTATCACGCTCCAGTGTAGGAAGTAAGGTGGGCACATTGTCTTTGTACCGGGGATCCAGCAGGGTGGCAACCCAGTAGTCCGCACACGTTAAAATGTGGGCAACTCTGCTGTCGTTGCGCAGGCACTGCAGCATGTAGTCGCTCATGTGTGCCAGGCTGCCCAGAGGTAAGGACAAGCTGTCCTCTGTGGGAGGCGTATCGTCATCGTCCTGTGTTTCCCCCCAGCCACGCACCAGTGATGTGCCCGAGCTGTTTTGGGTGCCACCCCGCTGTGAACATGCTTTATCCTCATCCTCCTCCACCTCCTCCTCATCCTCGTCCTCCTCGTCCTCCAGTAGTGGGCCCTGTCTGGCCACATTTGTACCTGGCCTCTGGTGTTGCAAAAAACCTCCCTCTGAGTCACTTTGAAGAGACTGGCCTGAAAGTGCTAAAAATGACCCCTCTTCCTCCTCTTCCTCCTGTGCCACCTCCTCTTCCATCATCGCCCTAAGTGTTTTCTCAAGGAGACATAGAAGTGGTATTGTAACGCTGATAACGGCGTCATCGCCACTGGCCATGTTGGTGGAGTACTCGAAACAGCGCAACAGGGCACACAGGTCTCGCATGGAGGCCCAGTCATTGGTGGTGAAGTGGGTCTGATCCGCAGTGCGACTGACCCGTGCGTGCTGCAGCTGAAACTCCACTATGGCCTGCTGCTGCTCGCACAGTCTGTCCAGCATATGCAAGGTGGAGTTCCACCTGGTGGGCACGTCGCATATGAGGCGGTGAGCGGGAAGGCCAAAGTTACGCTGTAGCGCAGACAGGCGAGCAGCGGCATGGTGTGAACGCCGGAAGCGCGAACAGACGGCCCGCACTTTATGCAGCAGCTCTGACATGTCGGGGTAGTTGCGAATGAACTTCTGCACCACCAAATTCAGCACATGCGCCAGGCAAGGGATGTGCGTCAAACCGGCTAGTCCCAGAGCTGCAATGAGATTTCGCCCATTATCGCACACCACCAGGCCGGGCTTGAGGCTCACCGGCAGCAACCACTCGTCGGTCTGTTGTTCTATACCCCGCCACAACTCCTGTGCGGTGTGGGGCCTGTCCCCCAAACATATGAGTTTCAGAATGGCCTGCTGACGTTTACCCCGTGCTGTGCTGAAGTTGGTGGTGAAGGTGTGTGGCTGACTGGATGAGCAGGTGGAAGAAGAGGAGGAGGAAGCTGAGTAGGAGGAGGAGGAGACAGGAGGCAAAGAATGTTGCCCTGCGATCCTTGGCGGCGGAAGGACGTGCGCCAAACAGCTCTCCGCCTGGGGCCCAGCCGCCACTACATTTACCCAGTGTGCATTTAGGGAGATATAGCGTCCCTGGCCGCGCTTACTGGTCCACGTATCTGTGGTTAGGTGGACCTTGCCACAGATGGCGTTGCGCAGTGCACACTTGATTTTATCGGACACTTGTTTGTGCAGGGAAGGCACGGCTCTCTTGGAGAAGTAGTGGCGGCTGGGAACAACATACTGTGGGACAGCAAGTGACATGAGCTGTTTGAAGCTGTGTGTGTCCACCAGCCTAAATGACAGCATTTCATAGGCCAGTAGTTTAGAAATGCTGGCATTCAGGGCCAGGGATCGAGGGTGGCTAGGTGAGAATTTACGCTTTCTCTCAAATGTTTGTGAGATGGAGAGCTGAACGCTGCCGTGTGACATGGTTGAGATGCTTGGTGACGCAGGTGGTGGTGTTGGTGGTACATCCCATGATTGCTGGGCGGCAGGTGCCAACGTTCCTCCAGAGGCGGAGGAAGAGGCCGAGGCGGCGGCAGCAGCAGCAGAAGAGGCCGAGGCGGCAGCAGCAGAAGATGTAGCAGGGGGAGCCTGAGTGACTTTCTTGTTTTTAAGGTGTTTACTCCACTGCAGTTCATGCTTTGCATGCAGGTGCCTGATCATGAAGGTTGTGCTAAGGTTCAGAACGTTAATGCCTCGCTTCAGGCTCTGATGGCACAGCGTGCAAACCACTCGGGTCTTGTCGTCAGCACATTGTTTGAAAAAGTGCCATGCCAGGGAACTCCTTGAAGCTGCCTTTGGGGTGCTCGGTCCCACATGGCGGCGGTCAGTAGCAGGCGGAGTCTCTTGGCGGCGGGTGTTCTGATTTTGCCCACTGCTCACTCTTTTGCTACGCTGTTGGCTCGGTCTCACCACTGCCTCTTCCTTCGAACTGTGAAAGTCAGTGGCACGACCTTCATTCCATGTGGGGTCTAGGACCTCATCGTCCCCTGCATCGTCTTCCACCCAGTCTTGATCCCTGACCTCCTGTTCAGTCTGCACACTGCAGAAAGACGCAGCAGTTGGCACCTGTGTTTCGTCATCATCAGAGACGTGCTGAGGTGGTATTCCCATGTCCTCATCATCAGGAAAAATAAGTGGTTGTGCGTTAGTGCATTCTATCTCTTCCACCCCTGGGGAATGGCTAGGTGGATGCCCTTGGGAAACCCTGGCAGCGGAGTCTTCAAACAGCATAAGAGACTGCTGCATAACTTGAGGCTCAGACAGTTTCCCTGATATGCATGGGGGTGATGTGACAGACCAATGGGCTTGGTTTTTATGCGCCATCTGTGCGCTTTCTGCAGAAGACTGGGTGGGAGATAATGTGAACGTGCTGGATCCACTGTCGGCCACCCAATTGACTAATGCCTGTACCTGCTCAGGCCTTACCATCCTTAGAACGGCATTGGGCCCCACCAAATATCGCTGTAAATTCTGCTGGCTACTGGGACCTGAGGTAGTTGGTTCACTAGGACGTGTGGCTGTGGCAGAACGGCCACGTCCTCTCCCAGCACCAGAGGGTCCACTAACACCACCACGACCATGTCCACGTCCGCGTCCGCGTCCCTTATTAGATGTTTTCCTCATTGTTCCCGTTCACCACAATTTTGAGAATGGCAAATTTGGGAATGCTTTTTCAACCCAGAACAAAAAGTCTGCTTTTACGGTCACTACAAATAACTTGACCAGCTAAAACTGTGCAGATTTGGTTGAATAGAGATGTGAGACCTGTTTTTTTTTGCGCTGTGTGACAGTTATAGGTTTAATCACAGAATGACACTTCTATCAGCACGCTAGCGTGTGTCTTAGGTTTTTCTGAATGACACTATCAATACCTTCAATGTATGATTTTCTTTTTGGGATAGATTTCAAGTAGGCCTCAAATACCACAAACTAGTTATTTTGAGAATGGCAAATTTGGGAATGCTTTTTCAACCCAGAACAAAAAGTCTGCTTTTACGGTCACTACAAAAATAACTTGACCAGCTAAAACTGTGCAGATTTGGTTGAATAGAGATGTGAGACCTGTTTTTTTTTGCGCTGTGTGACAGTTATAGGTTTAATCACAGAATGACACTTCTATCAGCACGCTAGCGTGTGTCTTAGGTTTTTCTGAATGACACTATCAATACCTTCAATGTAAGATTTTCTTTTTAGGATAGATTTCAAGTAGGCCTCAAATACCACAAACTAGTTATTTTGAGAATGGCAAATTTGGGAATGCTTTTTCAACCCAGAACAAAAAGTCTGCTTTTACGGTCACTACAAATAACTTGACCAGCTAAAACTGTGCAGATTTGGTTGAATAGAGATGTGAGACCTGTTTTTTTTTGCGCTGTGTGACAGTTATAGGTTTAATCACAGAATGACACTTCTATCAGCACGCTAGCGTGTGTCTTAGGTTTTTCTGAATGACACTATCAATACCTTCAAAGTAAGATTTTCTTTTTGGGATAGATTTCAAGTAGGCCTCAAATACCACAAACTAGTTATTTTGAGAATGGCAAATTTGGGAATGCTTTTTCAACCCAGAACAAAAAGTCTGCTTTTACGGTCACTACAAATAACTTGACCAGCTAAAACTGTGCAGATTTGGTTGAATAGAGATGTGAGACCTGTTTTTTTTTGCGCTGTGTGACAGTTATAGGTTTAATCACAGAATGACACTTCTATCAGCACGCTAGCGTGTGTCTTAGGTTTTTCTGAATGACACTATCAATACCTTCAATGTAAGATTTTCTTTTTAGGATAGATTTCAAGTAGGCCTCAAATACCACAAACTAGTTATTTTGAGAATGGCAAATTTGGGAATGCTTTTTCAACCCAGAACAAAAAGTCTGCTTTTACGGTCACTACAAATAACTTGACCAGCTAAAACTGTGCAGATTTGGTTGAATAGAGATGTGAGACCTGTTTTTTTTTGCGCTGTGTGACAGTTATAGGTTTAATCACAGAATGACACTTCTATCAGCACGCTAGCGTGTGTCTTAGGTTTTTCTGAATGACACTATCAATACCTTCAAAGTAAGATTTTCTTTTTGGGATAGATTTCAAGTAGGCCTCAAATACCACAAACTAGTTATTTTCAGAATGGCAAATTTGGGAATGCTTTTTCAACCCAGAACAAAAAGTCTGCTTTTACGGTCACTACAAATAACTTGACCAGCTAAAACTGTGCAGATTTGGTTGAATAGAGATGTGAGACCTGTTTTTTTTTGCGCTGTGTGACAGTTATAGGTTTAATCACAGAATGACACTTCTATCAGCACGCTAGCGTGTGTCTTAGGTTTTTCTGAATGACACTATCAATACCTTCAATGTACGATTTTCTTTTTGGGATAGATTTCAAGTAGGCCTCAAATACCACAAACTAGTTATTTTGAGAATGGCAAATTTGGGAATGCTTTTTCAACCCAGAACAAAAAGTCTGCTTTTACGGTCACTACAAATAACTTGACCAGCTAAAACTGTGCAGATTTGGTTGAATAGAGATGTGAGACCTGTTTTTTTTTGCGCTGTGTGACAGGTATAGGTTTAATCACAGAATGACACTTCTATCAGCACGCTAGCGTGTGTCTTAGGTTTTTCTGAATGACACTATCAATACCTTCAATGTATGATTTTCTTTTTGGGATAGATTTCAAGTAGGCCTCAAATACCACAAACTAGTTATTTTCAGAATGGCAAATTTGGGAATGCTTTTTCAACCCAGAACAAAAAGTCTGCTTTTACGGTCACTACAAATAACTTGACCAGCTAAAACTGTGCAGATTTGGTTGAATAGAGATGTGAGACCTGTTTTTTTTTGCGCTGTGTGACAGTTATAGGTTTAATCACAGAATGACACTTCTATCAGCACGCTAGCGTGTGTCTTAGGTTTTTCTGAATGACACTATCAATACCTTCAATGTAAGATTTTCTTTTTGGGATAGATTTCAAGTAGGCCTCAAATACCACAAACTAGTTATTTTGAGAATGGCAAATTTGGGAATGCTTTTTCAACCCAGAACAAAAAGTCTGCTTTTACGGTCACTACAAATAACTTGACCAGCTAAAACTGTGCAGATTTGGTTGAATAGAGATGTGAGACCTGTTTTTTTTTTGCGCTGTGTGACAGTTATAGGTTTAATCACAGAATGACACTTCTATCAGCACGCTAGCGTGTGTCTTAGGTTTTTCTGAATGACACTATCAATACCTTCAATGTAAGATTTTCTTTTTGGGATAGATTTCAAGTAGGCCTCAAATACCACAAACTAGTTATTTTGAGAATGGCAAATTTGGGAATGATTTTTCAACCCAGAACAAAAAGTCTGCTTTTACGGTCACTACAAATAACTTGACCAGCTAAAACTGTGCAGATTTGGTTGAATAGAGATGTGAGACCTGTTTTTTTTTGCGCTGTGTGACAGTTATAGGTTTAATCACAGAATGACACTTCTATCAGCACGCTAGCGTGTGTCTTAGGTTTTTCTGAATGACACTATCAATACCTTCAATGTAAGATTTTCTTTTTGGGATAGATTTCAAGTAGGCCTCAAATACCACAAACTAGTTATTTTGAGAATGGCAAATTTGGGAATGCTTTTTCAACCCAGAACAAAAAGTCTGCTTTTACGGTCACTACAAATAACTTGACCAGCTAAAACTGTGCAGATTTGGTTGAATAGAGATGTGAGACCTGTTTTTTTTTTGCGCTGTGTGACAGTTATAGGTTTAATCACAGAATGACACTTCTATCAGCACGCTAGCGTGTGTCTTAGGTTTTTCTGAATGACACTATCAATACCTTCAATGTAAGATTTTCTTTTTGGGATAGATTTCAAGTAGGCCTCAAATACCACAAACTAGTTATTTTGAGAATGGCAAATTTGGGAATGATTTTTCAACCCAGAACAAAAAGTCTGCTTTTACGGTCACTACAAATAACTTGACCAGCTAAAACTGTGCAGATTTGGTTGAATAGAGATGTGAGACCTGTTTTTTTTTGCGCTGTGTGACAGTTATAGGTTTAATCACAGAATGACACTTCTATCAGCACGCTAGCGTGTGTCTTAGGTTTTTCTGAATGACACTATCAATACCTTCAATGTAAGATTTTCTTTTTGGGATAGATTTCAAGTAGGCCTCAAATACCACAAACTAGTTATTTTTAGAATGGCAAATCTGGGAATGCTTTTTCAACCCAGAACAAAAAGTCTGCTTTTACGGTCACTACAAATAACTTGACCAGCTAAAACTGTGCAGATTTGGTTGAATAGAGATGTGAGACCTGTTTTTTTTTGCGCTGTGTGACAGGTATAGGTTTAATCACAGAATGACACTTCTATCAGCACGCTAGCGTGTGTCTTAGGTTTTTCTGAATGACACTATCAATACCTTCAATGTAAGATTTTCTTTTTGGGATATATTTCAAGTAGTCCTCAAATACCACAAACTAGTTATTTTCAGAATGGCAAATTTGGGAATGCTTTTTCAACCCAGAACAAAAAGTCTGCTTTTACGGTCTCTACAAATAACTTGACCAGCTAAAACTGTGCAGATTTGGTTGAATAGAAATGTCAGGTCTATTTTTTATGCGCTGGGTGACAGGCTCAACTTTCCCCTGATGTAATATATGGCCAAAAAATAACCACACTGTTGATGGTTAAATGCACTTGGGTGACACAGGCTCAGCCTGCACCAGATGTAGTATATGGCCAAAAAATAATCAGACTGTTGATGGTTAAATGCACTTGGGTGACACAGGCTCAGCCTGCACCAGATGTAGTATATGGCCAAAAAATAATCAGACTGTTGATGGTTAAATGCACTTGGGTGACACAGGCTCAGCCTGCAGCTGATGTAGTATATGGCCAAAAAATAACCAGACTGTTGATGGTTAAATGCACTTCGGTGACACAGGCTCAGCCTGCAGCTGATGTAGGATATAGCACAAAATAACCACACTATCGATGGTTAAATACACTTGGTGATAGCTCGTGCTGGCGCACCACAAGTCACAAAATGGCCGCCGATCACCCCAGAAAAAAAGTGATCTAAAAACGCTCTGGGCAGCCTCAAAAAAGTGAGCAAGTCAATAATAGCACTTCAATGATCCACAGCTGCAGATCGATCACAGAATGAAGTCTTTTGGAAGAGTTAATCTGCCTAATCTCGCCCTAACGTCGCAGCTGCAACCTCTCCCTATACTGATCATAGCAGAGTGACGTGCGGCGCTACGTGACTCCAGCTTAAATAGAGGCTGGGTCACATGGTGCACTGGCCAATCACAGCCATGCCAATAGTAGGCATGGCTGTGATGGCCTCTTGAGCCAAGTAGTATGACGCTTGTTGAATGGCTGCTTTGCAGCCTTTCAAAAAGCGCCAAGAAAGCGCCGAACACCGAACCCGAACCCGGACTTTTACGAAAATATTCGGGTTCGGGTCCGTGTCACGGACACCCCAAAATTCGGTACGAACCCGAACTATACAGTTCGGGTTCGCTCATCCCTAATCCTGGGTTCCATTTTACTTTGCTGGTTTATTTTAGGTCAGAATTGAGAATAGCTGATCTGTGTGTATTTGAGACAAACAACGTTAATTGCTTATTAGTTCTCAGAACTATGTGTGCCTGATGTTCTGGGAGTATAACTGGTACTAGGTACTTTTCAAGGATGAATAACTGAAGGATAAGATAAGGTTTTTTGTAATCAAATGTGCTTGACTTGCAAGCATAAAAAATAAGTTATTATTATTATTATTATTATTAATCACGCCATGCTTACGTAAAATGACAATATCTGTGTTTATCTTGAGTTCTAGAAAAAGGGTATAAATATTTTGTATCCGCCCAAAAAAGATGAGAGAGATCATTCTGATACAACCTTGAGCCTTTGTCATTTATCTCTCCCGAGTATACTTGTACTTTTATCTGATTTGAACCCCAGCAGATCATAGAAGTAAGGGTTTTGCCCTAACACAAACAAGTATCTGGTGAACGATCATTTCGCAGTTACAGCCATAAACATTTTAGTCCTTAACGTTCATGCATGCCCCCTTCCTGTCATTGACATGTTCTCCCTCTTGCTTTCATTCTCAGCTTTCTTCCTCTCATCTGTCTACGTCCCTCTACTTTCATACGCATCTTTTCCCTTCCCCCAGATGAAGTCGATGGACATTGATCAATATAACTAACAGCATAATTTTGTATAACAGAAAACTGATCAATATGTCTGCTTGGTGACTTCATTTCTCTCCCTCCTCTTTATAGATACATTTAAAAAAAAAATCTAGTTTTTCCCCAGCATTATGCACCCTATACCTTATTATGAGAAAGTAAAAACAGAATGTTAGAAATCTTTGCTAATTTATTGAAAAGGAAAAACTAAAATATTTCATTGAGATAACTATTCAGACCCTTTACTCAGGACTGTGTTGAAGCACCTTTGGCACTGATTACAGCCTCCAATATTCTCAAATACTATCCTACAAGGTTTTCACATTTGGATTTGAGGATTTTCTGCCATTCTTCTCTGCAGATCCTCTCAAGTTCTGTCAGGTTGGATGGGGATCATCGATGGACAGCCATTTTCAGGTATCTCCAGAGATGTTCAGTTGGGTTCAAGTCAAGGCGCAGGCTCAAAGACGTTAACAGAGTTGTCACTAAGCCACTCCTGTGTTGTCTTAGTTGTGTGCTTAGGGTCATTGTCTTTTTAAAAGGTATGGGTGGGTTCACATCACCGTTATGTATTCCGTTATGACTTTCCATTATAACATGGTTATAACGGAAAATAACAGAATCCATAAGACGGAAGTCAAAACCGAATCCTTTAAGAGGCATTCCCTTTTGAATGGAATGGAATGGAACTACGCCCCCATTATAGTCAATGGGGATGAGCAGCAGTCTGGGGCCACACGTAAACTAGCGGCAGGACGGATCCAACAGGGATCTATCCTGTCGCTAGTGTGAAACTAGCCTGAGTGGGCCATATGTCCTGGACTGGTATTGATCATGTGCAGGGGAGCACACAACATCATAAGATCTTATGATTGTGGGACATTAGTCCCGCCGGCAGCCCAACATGCACAGCATCACAGTAACCTATGATGTTGTGTGCTCCCCTGTACACAATCAATGCCAGTCCGGGATATCTGGTCCGCTCACGTTATTTTAATGAAAAAAATGGATCTCCACCATTCCCCAATTATAGCGAACAGGGCCAGGTGAACTTCTGGCAGTGCACGTGGTAGTTACGGATCCGGCAGGCTGCCGCTAGTGTGAAAGTAGCCTAAGTTGGGAAGTGTTCAAGTTACCATTATTTTTCCATTCTGAATACAAAAAAAAAAAAAAAAAAGAATCCTGTAAAAAAAAAATCTTGTGCATCAGTTGCACATTTAGCATTTATTTGATCCATTTCTGTGTGATCCTTTAGGCCTCATGCACACAAAAGTGAATAATGGCCGTCTGACTGCCGTCTAAGTAACGTCCGTCACACAGCCATTTTTAGCACCAATGAAAGTCTATGGGGCTATTCACATGGCCGTTCTTTTAACAGCCAGTGAATAGCATCTGTCCAAAAATAGGACATGTCCTATTTTTGTCCGTTTCCACAGCCATGCGGACCCCACTGAAATCAATAAGACCGTTTTTAACAGCCAATTGACGAGTACACTGTCATTTCGGGTTTTCAAAAAGTATCCCCCATGGTTTAAATAATGCCCCCATGGTGACCCACAGCAAAAAAAAAAACTCACCTCATCCACTTGCTCGCAGTGCGGCAGTCGTGTAAAATCAAGAAAACAGAAACAACGGTGGACCATTATGGGGGCATTGTTTAAAGCATGGAGGAAATTAAGATGGGGCATTAAAAAAAAATATTCATACCCTACAGGGGGCCATTATTTAAGATGGGGACCTACATTGGGGGCATTATTAAAGCTGAGGGTGCTAAAAAAACACACACACACACACACACACACTATGGGGGACATTATTAAAGCTGGGGACAGTAAAAAAAAATCCTACACATTATTAAAGCTGGGGCACTATAAAAAAAAATATTTACACTGTGGGAGACATTATTTTAACTGGGGACAAAATAGGGGGCATTATTAATGCTCGGGGCAGTAAAAAAAAAAAAATCCTACCCTATGGGGGACATTATTTTACCAGGGGGCCTACATGGGAGCATTATTATTTAACGGACATGAAAAACTGATGCAAAACGGACATTAAAAATGGACACATGGCCAGAAAATGGATGCACACACTGATGCAAAATGGCCATCAAAAACTGACAAAAACACACATGCACTTTGCATTCTGGCAGGCTGTTCCCTCTGAGAACAGCCTGCCAGGATTAACTTGATTCAGCGCAGCCGGATGAAAATGCGATATCCTCCAGCCCCGTTGAAGTATAATGGGGTACAGATGACATTGCATTTGCAATATGTTTCGCCCTATAAGAGGCACCAGCCCATAAGACGCACCTAGGTTTTAATTGAGGACAATAAGAAAAAAATATTTTTCATTAGACCTCAGATCAGACCACCAATCAAACCTCCAATTTTAATAAGAACCTCAATCAGACTTAGCTCAGACCCAAATGTGAATGTGCCCCAATCAGACCTCAGTTAAGAATTGCCTCTCATCAGCCCCCATGTGTCTCATCAGTCCCCATGCGTCTCAGGTCATCCCCCATGCCTCTCATCAGCAAGACACAGAGCATATAAAATAAAATAAACACCTCTCCTGCTCTGGATGCCACTGCCATAATGGAAGCGCTCATTAGTATTCACCCTATAAGACGCTGGAGCATTTTCCTCCCACTTTTGGTGGAAAAAAATGTGTCTTATGGGGCAAAAAATACAGTACATCTGGCTGACCCCTGAAGGATGGACAAAAACAGCAGAATGCTGCCATTTTTTGTCTGGATGATCTTCCACTTGCTGCTGGAACATACTACCAGACATCTGCTAATGCACTAATGCAGATGTGAAGGTAGCCTTGTCCTGCATGCAGGATTTTTTTTTCCACCTGAAAAACATATCTGAGATTGAACTAAACATGCATAACTGATGCACACAATAGTTTTTTTTTAGCAGGATCCATTTCCATTGCCCTCTTGTGCTGGTGGTCAGCAAATTGAAATGGAACCCCAGCTAAGAATCACTGCCGTAGATTGTTGATTTAAATTAATATCCATTTCTTTAGTGTTAACTAATAGTATTAGCTATTTCTGGTATAGGGATAGATTTTATTGGGTGCTCCATTTTTTTTTTTTTATGTTGTGTATTTGTAGACTCCAAGTCTTGAACACCCACAAATTAGTGCAGCAAAAAAAGCAAAAACAGATAGTGGAAGATCATTCCAAGGCCTGGACAGAGTCATTTGGAGTGATTGAACGCAATGGGAAAGCGCTATGTATTCTGTGTAATGAAACGGTTGTATGTCGCACATCAAGTGTCAGACGGCATTTGGACACCAACCACAAAAGTGTTGCCGCACTTGGTGAAACTGAAAGAAAAGAGTTTCTTGAAAGGAAATTAAGAAGATTTAATTCCCAGTACCTTCGTTTTTCCAACTACCTTTCTAAAACAAATCATCTGACAAATACCAGTTTTCAAATTTCACTATGCCTAGCAAAACATGGTAAGCCCCTTTCTGATGGGGATATTATCAAATGGCCATGCTGTCTGGGAGTAATTCCCTTTTCCATGATTTCCCAAACAAAGATAAAATTATTCAGAGCATCTCTGAGATGCCACTTAGCAGAAATACTGTTAAAGATCGAGTCCAGCGCATGGCAAGTGATGTTAGTCAGCAGCTCACCACTGACTTACAAAAGGCAGCCTGTTACTCCATGTGCTTGGATGAAAGCACAGATATAAATAATCATGCAAGGCTAGCAGTAATTTTGCGTTAGGCTGCTGGTGACATCATGAGAGAAGAGCTGGTGAAACTAGTTACTTTGCCTAAAAGAACACAAGGGATAGATATCTACAATGCTGTGATGGAGTTTTTTTTTTTTTTCACAAGACATAAGACCAGAAAAAGTGGTTTCAATTACTAGTGATGGGGCGCCTTCTATGGTGGGTGCAACATCTGCTTTCATACAGTTCTTTGTTAAAGAAACGAAACATGAAGTGATTCATTTCTATTGTATTATACACCAAGAAGCTCTTTGTGCCAGGGAAAGCAGCAAAAAATTTGACGATGTCCTCCAAGATGTCACAAAAATGGTGAATTACATCATGGCTCGCGCTCTGAATTCTAAACAGTTTCAAGCACTTCTTGAGGAGGTTCAAGCCCAGTATAATTGTTTACTTATGTACAATAATGTACGGTGGCTGAGCAGAGGACGAGTCCTGGAGAGATTTGTAGCCTGTTTGGATGAAATTAGGCTCTTTATGAATGAAAAAGAGCAGGAATATCCACAGCTCACTGATATGGCCTGGCTTACCAACCTCATGTTTTTTTTACAGATTTTACACTGCACTTCAATGTACTGAACAAACAACTTCAAGGTGGAGGGAAAACAGCAGAAAGGATGTTTTGCGATATCAAAACATTTGAGAGAAAACTACAGGTTTTTGAAAGAGACCTTGAAAGTGGGCAGCTAAAATATTTTCCAAATCTAAAAAAGCATTTAGAAAATGCTACAGCATTTGCAGACAATCCTACCAGCCACCAGGAAATCTACAAGGAATTTTCTAGCATCCTAGCAGCTGCGAAGGTGAATTTTAGTAAAAGATTTTTACAATTCCGTAAATTGGAGAAAACCCTGCGTTTACACACTTCTCCAGATAAAGCCAAATTTGAAGAACTTGATCTTTCCTGCTTAGACTGGTTAGATTTAGGAAGTCTGGAAATGGAGCTATTGGAATTTCAAGAAAGCTCTATCTGGAAAAATACACTCTCTGACTTGCGTTAAACACTTGAGAAGATGGAAGGGATGACAAAGGACAGCACAGTTAGTTCTGAAAATGAGATCCTTAAAGTGTGGAATTCCCTGCCAAATAACTTTACGTCTATGAAAGCGATTGCTTTACTTACTTTGTTTGGATCATCTTATGCTTGTGAGCAGCTGTTTTCAGCTTTGAATTATATCAAATCTGACATCAGAAATAGACTAACAGACGACCTCAGTGCTGCATGTGTTGCTCTCAAACTTACAAAGTATGAGCCAAGATTTGACAAATTGTCAGCATGCATACAACAGCAAATATCACATTAATTGCAATCTTTTACCTTTTTACTTTTCAATGAAAAGTTGTTTGTATCATTGAAAGGTCTGTTATTGTATTTTTCTTTTAAAGCAAAAGATGTGAATGTATGAGTTTTTCTAAAATAAAACCTCAACATTAAGGTTAAATTGCCATTGGCACTTTGTGATAAGTAAGTGGGTTTTGGGTCTCGATTTGGGCAATCGGTCTTTAAAAGGTTCGCCATCACTGCTATAGGGCAATACCTTGTTTCTTCTAACCATGATGACTAGAATTGAGGCCAAAACATTCAATCACGGTTTATTCAGACCAGAGAATCTTGTTTCTCCCAATCTAAGAGTCCCTTAAGTGCTTCTTTCTGGTCACTCTACCACAAAGCCCAGATTGGAGGAATTCTGCAGTAATGGTTGACCTTCTGGAAGTATATTCTATCTGCACACAGGATCTTTTGAGCTCAGACAGAGTGACCATTTTGTTTTTGGTTACCTCTCTTATCAATGCCCTTCTTCCATCTTCTATCTTTAGTTTGGTGGTGAGGTCAGCTCTAGAAAGAATCCGAATTATTCAAATTTTTTTCCAATTAAGAATTATAGAGGCCATTTTGCTCTTAGGAACTTTCAGCGTAGCAGAATTTTTTTGCCCCCTTCTCCCGATGTGTTCCTCCACAAAATCTTGTCTCAGATCTGTACAGGCAGATTTTTCCTCATGGCATTTTTGTATTTTGCTCTTATATGCCTTGTCAGCAGTGGGATCTTATGCACACTGGGGTGTTGTTACGATCAGTGTATGTGGACCCACTGTGCCAACTAACTAGTTTGGTTTTGGGCTAAACCTAAGGACGTTGTCCTGGCAGTTCCCTGGAATTCACACTCACACACCTCTACAGGGATCTGGACTTCACCACAAGAAACCAACCAGGCTACTACCTCCTGGAGTAGTCCTGGTGTAGTTGGCTGCTGATCCATGGGAGTAAGAGACACCAGTTCGAAGCACCACAGACACAGGCAAAAGCATATTCTGAAAACAGTCCAATAGTCAGGGCAGGCTGAGTAGCAGTTCTAAGGTCAGGGTAGGCTGAGTTCAAGCTTAATCCAGGTCACAGTTCTGAGGTTGGGGCAGGCAGTAAGGAGCAGAACCGGAAGTCAAATAAGATTAGGTACATGGATATCCAGACTAGATCACCTTCACTGGTTACTAGCAAGTAATAACATCAAAGCTGAGGAGAGGAGGTAGGAACACAGCCCAACTAAATAGGGAGACTGATCAGCAACTTACCCAGCACCTGGACAGGGGCAGGGGGGAAGCATTAAGTGCTGAAGGAAAGTTCACAGAGCTCTAATCCCAATTTATACAGGGAGAGCAGAGCAACAGCAGGAACCGCCATTGTGACAGGTGTGTCTTTCCAAATCATGTCCTATCCACTGAATTTGCCAGAAGTGGACTCCAATCAAGGTGTGGAAGCATCTCAAAGATGATAAAGAAAAATGGGAGGCAGCCAGAGTAAAATTTCAAGTGTCGTAGTAAAGGGTCAGAAATTACTTATGGCCATGCAAAATGTAACTTTTTCTATTTTTGATAAATTTGCAAACATTTTGAAAATTCTGTTTTCACTTTCTCATAATGGAGTGGAGACTGATAGGGGAAAACATGAATTTTATTTTTATTTTAGCACAAGTCACATAAAAAATGTGAAAGAAAGGGTCTGAATATTTTCCGAATATACTTTATATATACACAGTCGAGTCACGTTTTTATGACCACCAGCTAATACCCAGAGTAACTGCTGTGTGCAGCACAGACAGCAGCTAGACAGGCTGAGAGTGACTCAATAAGTTCCTGATAGGTTGTCATAGGCATCTGGAGCCATGCTGACCCACAGCTGCTGGAGGGTGCATGGAGAAGAATTCATAGAGCAAAAATGATGATCAAGCTGGTCCCAAAGATACTTAGTTTGATATATGTCTGGGAAATTAGGGGGCTAAGGTGGTACTTGGAAGTGTTGGTCATGCTCTTCAAACAAATGTTGGACATTTCTAGCCATGTGATATGTTGCATTGTCTTGCTGGAAGATCCCATCCACCCCTAGAAAGACAATCAGCATGTATGGGTTACGTGATCTGAAAGGATGGGTTCATACCCTAATTGGTTGATAATGCCTCCATATAGATGAGTGGGCCCAGAGAATACCACGAGAATATTCCCCAGATATAATGCTGCCACCAGCTTCTGTTCTTCCAGTAATGGTTGCAGGGTGTTCATTCTCTGATGTTTCTCCCCTAATACCAATGTCTATCCATTTAATAAAGCACAAAACATGACTCATCCGAGAAGGCAACCCTTTGCCAATCAGCAGATGTCCATTTCCAATACTGCATTGAAAACAGAAGCATTTTCTGCTGATGGAACTTCATTAGCAGAGAAGCAGTGACCACCCATCTGCTTCGGAGACTCATATGCATTAAGGTTTGCTGAAATTTTGTTTTAGGCACATGTCTGGTTAGCCCCCTGGTTCATTTTGGCCTCCTACACTTTCTTAGCCGACATTCACCTCTCTCGTCAATGGCACGTGGTGCTTCGCAGTTTCCACACCACTTATTCCCAACAATCCCATTTGTAAACTCATCATACACTTTCACGAAAGCAGCATGCAAACAGTTCACAAACTGTACAGTTTCAGAAATACTGCCACACTTGGCCCAAAAGCCAATAGGCCATACCTTTCTGCAACTCAGATAAATTGCCCCTATTACCAATGACAGCAGCGTTGGATATGTGTACAGACAGCCTATCACACAACTTATATACCTGCAAATCCAGTTCACCACACATCACTTTTTTCATGAACTACACACTGCCAGGAAGGAAAAATAGGATGCATTCGTATTTAGTGTTGAGCATAGCATTCAAAGCGGAATTTGGTCTGAAATTTAGGAAAACTTTGATTCCCAACTAATCCGAATTTCCTCATGCTTCATAGTAACTAATCAGGTTTTCCTAAAATGGTGGCAGCACATGTTACAAAGCTAAGTGTAGATGGGACAAGCCCGGAAATGCAAGATCACCCATAATGCCCTGCAGCCAGCCAATCCACAGATAACCATCCCCTGTGATGTCACAGTCCTATAAAAGCCTCATCACACGTGGTCTCTGTGATTGTCCTGTGAGCTGAACATAGGGAGAGATGTGGCAAGCGCTCATGCGCTAGGGACAGTGTTGCTGAAAACTATTAATGGAAGAATTCAATACCCAAAAGATAGAAGCCTTTATTATTCCAGTGCCAGTGTGCCAACCAAGAGCATCCAGTCTGTACCTAAATATCCTCATCTCATCTTTTGCGGCCTTTACTCTCTAGAAAAGTCAGCAAGATGCAGAGAGAGGAGGAGCTGGATGCTCCTGATGTTATATTTTCATCGATATCGGATGATGTAAAAACCCAAGGGCAGAATATAGAATATTTGACACAGTCCTGACCTCAGTATCTGAGGAAAGGGATTTAGGAGTAATTATTTCAGAAGACTTAAAGGTGGGAAGACAATGTAATAGAGCAGCACGAAATGCCAGCAGAATGCTTGGATGTATAGGGAGAGGTATAAGCAGTAGAAAGAGTGAAGTGCTTATGCCGCTGTACAGAACACTGGTGAGACCTCACTTGGAGTATTGTGCGCAGTACTGGAGGCCATATCTCCAGAAGGATATAGATACTCTAGAGAGGGTTCAGAGAAGAGCTACTAAACTAGTACATGGATTGCAGGATAAAACTTACCAGGAAAGGTTAAAGGACCTTAATATGTATAGCTTGGAAGAAAGAAGAGACAGAGGGGATATGATAGAAACTTTTAAATACATAAAGGGAATCAACTCGGTAAAGGAAGAGAGCATATTTAAAAGAAGAAAAACTACCACAAGAGGACACAGTTTTAAATTAGAGGGGCAAAGGTTTAAAAGTAATATAAGGAAGTATTACTTTACTGAGAGAGTAGTGGATGCATGGAATAGCCTTCCTGCAGAAGTGGTAGCTGCAAATACAGTGAAGGGGTTTAAGCATGCATGGGATAGGCATAAGGCCATCCTTCATATAAGATAGGGCCGGGGGCTATCCATAGTATTCAGTATATTGGGCAGACTAGATGGGCCAAATGGTTCTTATCTGCCGACACATTCTATGTTTCTATGTTTCTATGTTTCTATGTGGAAAAGGAGGAAAAATAGATGACAGAAGAAGGCATACCATCTGTAGAACAGCAGAGCGCTGGGGCTGGAGAAGTGGGTATACCAGCATATTGTGCCCCTATCTAACCAGCCAAACCCCATGCCAGCAACAGCCCCTGTTTAAAGGTGCTGTGCGGCCATTAACAATGAGGACTAACTATATATGTCACGGATGAAGTTAGCAGATAGCTGGAACATATAAATAAATCAGCAACTGGCTTGATCCCAAACTAAGGAGCTTATAGGTGAGCCCTATAAAACCCTAAGAGCTCTCCCTGACTGCTATGCACCTGCAAGGGTCTGTATGGTAGACGATTGCATGCCCGCGTACCTAATACTGTGTGACACCTGAAAACCCTATAATAGTGAGGGGACACGACCACCGGCTCCCTGCACTTAATACGGACGGAGTCAGGGTCACCTAGAATCAAGCCAGCAAGGAAACACAATAAAGTAAATGACTTATCTGAACAAACAGCAGCCTCCAGCAGTGAACACCTCATCCAGGAAGTAGCATAAACCGCAAAGTGAGGCAGTATGGGAGGGATTATAAAGGAAGGCGATTAGTTAAAATAAGTGACACCTGGCAGAAGGAAAGGAGATGAGAAAGTGAACCCAAAACAAAGAACATCATACAAGAGGTAGAGAAGAACGTCTGCCAGATCTTCTCACAGAACTGGCGGTGACAATATAGTGTGGTCTTCATTATTAAATGAAAGGCAGCAGTGGGCTAATTGGCTGTGCTGTGTCCTCACCACTGCATGGCCGCAACCCCCCCTCCTCCCCCCGCGCAGCACAGCCGCTCAATGTGGCAATACCGCAAGGCAGAGTAGCCTGGGTATACCTGATTTAAAGCAATTTGTGACTAATTCATTCTTAACAAATCAAATTTCTTAGGGAACTTTGGCAAAACTTCAAAACTTCACTCACCTCATAATAATGTGGCTCTATTGTGTATATATGTATATCATCATCAATTCTTCCAGGTACACTTGCACACAGTTTTTGATGGAACTTGGCAGAGAGGTTGCTTCAAACATATTGAAGGGGTAACAACAGATCTTCTGTGGATGTAGGTTTGCTCAGATCCTTCTATCTCTTCGTGTAATCCTAGGCAGATTCAATGATGTTGAGATCAGGGCTCTGTAGGGCCATATTATGACTTCCAGAGCCCCGAGATCTTCTTTATGGTGAACATAGTTCTTAATGACAATGGCTGTGTCACAAACCAGTGCTTGTGAATAGAGTTGAGCGAACCCAAACTGTAAAGTTCGGGTTCGTACCAAACTTTACGATTTTTTTCCACCAGAACCTGAACCGGAACATTTACGTATAAGTTCGGGTTCAGTGTTCGGTGATTTCTATGGCGCTTTTTGAAAGGCTGCAAAGCAGCCAATCAACAAGCGTCATACTACTTGCCCCAAGAGGCCATCACAGCAATGCCTACTATTGGCATGACTGTGTTTGGCCAAGTGCACCATGTGACACAGCCTCCTTAAAAGCTGCAGTCACATAGCGCTGCACGTCACTCTGCTTTTCACTAGTGTAGGGATAGGTTGCTGCTGCTGCTGCGAGGAAGAGATTAGGCAGGGAGAAATACAACAAAGTCCTAAAATTCTGCACATCTACAGAACCAATTTTAAAGTAGCTGAACTAAAGCTATTTTGCTGGGAATCTGTCATTTTAACCAGCCCATATACACCGCTGTGACACTATCTGTGTGTGACCAAACCTATTTACAAGTAGCTGAACTAAAACTATTTTGCTGAGAATCTGTCATATTAACCAGCCCATATACACCGCTGTGACACTATCTGTGTGTGACCGTACCCATTAAGAAGTAGCTGAACTAAAGCTATTTTGCTTAGAATCTGTCATATTAACCAGCCCTTATACACCGCTGTGACACTATCTGTGTGTGACCGAACCAATTTATAAGTAGCTGAACTAAAGCAATTTTGCTGAGAATCTGTCATATTAACCAGCCCATATATACCGCTGTGACACTATTTGTGTTTGACCAAACCTATTTAGAAGTAGCTGAACTAAAGCGATTTTGCTAAGAATCTGTTATATTAACCAGCCCCTATACACCGATGTGACACTATCTGTGTGTGACCGCACCCATTTAGAAGTAGCTAAACTAAAGCTATTTTGCTGAGAATCTGTCATATTAACAAGCCCATATACACTGCTGTGACACTATCTGTGTGTGACCCTACCCATTTAGAAGTAGCTGAACTAAAGCTATTTTGCTGAGAATCTGTCATATTAACCAGCCCATATACACCTATACACCGCAGTAACGCTATCTGTGTGTGACCGAACCTATTTAGAAGTAGCTGAACTAAAGCTATTTTGCTGAGAATCTGTCATATTAACCAGCCCATATATACCGCTGTGACACTATCTGTGTTTGACCAAACCTATTTAGAAGTAGCTGAACTAAAGCTATTTTGCTGAGAATCTGTCATATTAACCAGCCAATATACACCGCTGTGACACTATCTGTGTGTGACCGAACCTATTTAGAAGTAGCTGAAATAAATCTATTTTGCTAGGAATCTGTCATATTAACCAGCCCATATACACAGCTGTGACACTATCTGTGTGTGACCGAACCCATTTAGAAGTAGCTGAACTAAAGCTATTTTGCTGAGAATCTGTCATATTAACCAGCCCATATACACCTCTGTGAAACTATCTGTGTGTGACCGAACCTATTTAGAAGTAGCTGAAATAAAGCTATTTTGCTGAGACTCTGTCATATTAACCAGCCCATATACACCACTGTGACACTATCTGTGTGTGACCGAACCTATTTAGAAGTAGCTGAAATAAATCTATTTGGCTGAGAATCTGTCATATTAACCAGCCCATATACACCACTGTAACACTATCTGTGTGTGACTGTACCTATTTAGAAGTAGCTGAACTAAAGCTATTTTGCTGAGAATCTGTCATATTAACCAGCCCATATACACCGCTGTGACACTATCTGTGTGTGACCGAACCTATTTAGAAGTAGCTGAAATAAATCAATTTTGCTGGGAATCTGTCATATTAACTAGCCCATATACACCGCTGTGACACTATCTGTGTGTGACCGTACCCATTTAGAAGTAGCTGAACTAAAGCTATTTTGCTGAGAATCTGTCATATTAACCAGCCCATATATACCGCTGTGACACTATTTGTGTTTGACCAAACCTATTTAGAAGTAGCTGAACTAAAGCTATTTTGCTAAGAATCTGTTATATTAACCAGCCCCTATACACCGATGTGACACTATCTGTGTGTGACCGCACCCATTTAGAAGTAGCTAAACTAAAGCTATTTTGCTGAGAATCTGTCATATTAACAAGCCCATATACACTGCTGTGACACTATCTGTGTGTGACCCTACCCATTTAGAAGTAGCTGAACTAAAGCTATTTTGCTGAGAATCTGTCATATTAACCAGCCCATATACACCTATACACCGCAGTAACGCTATCTGTGTGTGACCGAACCTATTTAGAAGTAGCTGAACTAAAGCTATTTTGCTGAGAATCTGTCATATTAACCAGCCCATATATACCGCTGTGACACTATCTGTGTTTGACCAAACCTATTTAGAAGTAGCTGAACTAAAGCTATTTTGCTAAGAATCTGTTATATTAACCAGCCCCTATACACCGATGTGACACTATCTGTGTGTGACCGCACCCATTTAGAAGTAGCTAAACTAAAGCTATTTTGCTGAGAATCTGTCATATTAACAAGTCCATATACACTGCTGTGACACTATCTGTGTGTGACCCTACCCATTTAGAAGTAGCTGAACTAAAGCTATTTTGCTGAGAATCTGTCATATTAACCAGCCCATATACACCTATACACCGCAGTAACACTATCTGTGTGTGACCGAACCTATTTAGAAGTAGCTGAACTAAAGCTATTTTGCTGAGAATCTGTCATATTAACCAGCCCATATACACCGCTGTGACACTATCTGTGTGTGACCGAACCTATTTAGAAGTAGCTGAAATAAATCAATTTTGCTGGGAATCTGTCATATTAACTAGCCCATATACACCGCTGTGACACTATCTGTGTGTGACCGTACCCATTTGGAAGTAGCTGAACTAAAGCTATTTTGCTGAGAATCTGTCATATTAACCAGCCCATATATACCGCTGTGACACTATCTGTGTTTGACCAAACCTATTTAGAAGTAGCTGAACTAAAGCTATTTTGCTAAGAATCTGTTATATTAACCAGCCCCTATACACCGATGTGACACTATCTGTGTGTGACCGCACCCATTTAGAAGTAGCTAAACTAAAGCTATTTTGCTGAGAATCTGTCATATTAACAAGCCCATATACACCGCTGTGACACTATCTGTGTGTGACCCTACCCATTTAGAAGTAGCTGAACTAAAGCTATTTTGCTGAGAATCTGTCATATTAACCAGCCCATATACACCTATACACCGCAGTAACACTATCTGTGTGTGACCGAACCTATTTAGAAGTAGCTGAACTAAAGCTATTTTGCTGAGAATCTGTCATATTAACCAGCCCATATACACCGCTGTGACACTATCTGTGTCTGACCGAACCTATTTAGAAGTAGCTGAAATAAATCAATTTTGCTGGGAATCTGTCATATTAACCAGCCCACTACATATTAACCAGTCTGCACTACAGCGTAACTTCGGGCTTCCCGCACACCGCCTCATATGCGACGTGCCCAACATGTGGAACTCCACCTTGCACATGCTGGAGAGAATGTGCGAGCAGCAGCAGGCCATAGTGGAGTTTCAGCTGCAGCACGCACGGGTGAGTCGCACTGCGGAACAGCACCACTTCACCACCAATGACTGGGCCTCCATGCGAGACCTGTGTGCCCTGTTGCACTGTTTCGAGTACTCCACCAACATGGCCAGTGGCGATGACGCCATTATCAGCGTTACAATACCACTTCTATGTCTCCTTGAGAAAACTCTTAGGGCGATTATGGAAGAGGATGTGGGCCAGGCGGAGGACGAGGAGGAGGAAGAGGGGTAATTTCTAAGACTTTCAGGCCAGTCTTTTAGAAGTGCCTCAGAGGGAGGTTTTTTGAAACAGCAGAGGCCAGGTACAAATTTGGCCAGCCAGGGCCCACTACTGGAGGACAAGGAGGAGGAGGAGGATGAAGCATGTTCACAGCAGGGTGGCACCCAACGCAGTTCGTGCCTATCACTGGTGAGTGGCTGGGGGGATACAGAGGACGCAGACGATATGCCTCCCACAGAGGACAGCTTGTCCTTACCTCTTGGCAGCCTGGCACACATGAGCGACTACATGCTGCAGTGCCTGTGCAACGACTGCAGAGTTGCCCACATTTTAACATGTGCTGACTATTGGATGGCCACCCTGCTGGATCCCCGTTACAAAGACAATGTGCCGTTCTTAATTCCCTCACTGGAGCGTGATAGGAAGATGCGCGACTACAGGCGCACGCTGGTAGAGGCGCTCCTGAGAGCATTCCCGACTGACGCTGGGGGACATGTGGAAGCACAAGGCGAAGGCAGGGGAGGAGGAAGAGGTCGCCAACGCAGCTGTGTTTGCGCCAGCACCTCAGAAGGCAGGGTTAGTATGGCCGACATGTGGAAAGGCTTTGTCACCTCGCCGCAACAACGGGCTCCAACTGCTGATATGGAGCATGTTAGCAGGAGGCAGCATTTGACCAACATGGTGGAACAGTAACTGTGCACACGACTACACATACTCACTGATGGTTCTGCTTCATTCAGCTTCTGGGTCTCCAAATTGTCCACATGGCCTGTATGCCTTGGAGGTGCTGGCCTGCCCTGTAGCCAGTGTACTCTCTGAACATGTATTTAGCATGGCAAGAGGCGTCATTACAGACAGACGCAGCCGCCTGTCCACAGCCAACGTGGACAAGCTCACGTTCATTCAAATGAACCAGGCCTGGATCCCACAAGACTTGTCTGTACCTTGTGCAGAATAGACAGTTCTAACAGCCTCAACCATCCATCCTTGTACTCAAGTGCACTTATTCCTTTTTTTTTTATATATGTCCCAATATTTTGGGGGATACCCCTATGAAAAAATGCAAAATAACACATCTCTGTTGGCTACCTATTCCTCCTTCGCCGCCGCTTCCACCAAGACCGCCACGTGAGCCCACACCACCACATCCACCCATTCACCGCATCCTCAACCTCTTCCTCCTACTGTAGATCATTCCTAATTTTTTTTTTTAAGGTCTTTTATGTTATTTTAATTCATTTCCCTATCCACATTTGTTTGCAGAGCATTTGCCATGCTGTTAAGCACATTTTGCTGCATTTTGCAGCCCTCTAGCTCTTTCCAGGGTTATTTTAGAGCCATTTTAGTGGCCAAAAGTGTTCGGGGTCAAGTTCGGCTCAAGTTCGGGTCCCGAACCCGAACTTTTTTTTAAAGTTCGGCCGAACCTGCCGAACCCGAACATCCATGTGTCCACTCAACTCTACTTGTGAACCCACTGTGCCATGTGACCAACCTTCTCTAAGGGCGTTGTCTAAGTGAACCCCTTGTTCTTCACAGTACCCCTGAAGGTGGGGATAGACTTTCCCTAGGGGAACACCAGGTCGCAACTTCTTGAGGTGGATTGGCACAAAAAGCAGCTGGTCCAGGCGGACCAGCGGGTACCAGAGCGAGGTGCCAGAGGTACAGTCGTAGTCAACAGGCCAAGTCGTAACCAGGAGCAACAGTGTAGGACCGAAGGATAAGGCAGACTCAAAGTCGTACAAGCAATGGGTCAGGGCACAGGCACAAAAAAAAGCAACCTTTTCATGACACAAGGACCTTTGATGCTCAGGCACCTGGAAAGGGGGCTGTACCAATTACATAGGTGCAGGGTGACTAGGATTTGTCGCACAGGAAGTGATGTGCACCGGCCCTTAACAAGGTGCTACAGGGAAGGCATGCTGTGTCCAGGACTAAAAGGAAGGGTGGTGTCTATGAGAACAGAGCCCAGGACCACGGCCGCTACCTGCCCCACAAATGCTGACAGATGAGGACACTGATGGAGGTGGCCATGGAGGACAGTACTCGTCCGAGCACATTGCAGGGACAGCGGTGGTAAATAGGCGAACATCGGCAGTCAGCAATCGCTGTTATAGGCTGTATGTTTGGGGTTGTTATCCTGCTGCAGAATAAATTTGGAGCCAATCAGATGCTTCACTGATGACATTGCATGATGGATAAGTATCTGCCTATATTTCTCAGCATTGAGGACACCACTAATTCTGACCAAGTCACCAACTCCATTTGCTGAAATGCATCCCCAAACTTTGAATTATTAGTTGAGAGCACCTGCTGCCATTTTTCTGCACTCAGTTCCTATGTTTTTGTGTATAGTTGAGTCGCTGGGCCTTGTTTCCACTCAAATCTCTCTCGCTCTCTCTATAATATATATATATATATATATTTTGACATGTGTGAATAAACTGCACATTTTTTACTTCAAGGAGTGCTGCAGATTTTCTGTGTTGTTTATCCTGTCCTGTATCGGGGGACCACCGCGGGCACCTGCACAGCTACAGCTGGTTATTAAGGAGTGCTGCCTGACCCTTTCTATGGATCTATATATATATATATATAGAACAAAAAAAGGCTTGAGAAAGGCTCATTGCGAGCCGAAACGTCGCTTGTGCCACCTATGGGTGAATAAACCTTTTTTCACTGAGGATTCAACTGGAGTGCAGTCCGATTTTTTTGTTCCATATTAGTGGGTAAGCACCAGTTACCATACTTGGACATTGCACACTCTCTACTTTTTTTCCTGGCTTGGTGGTGCTGCTGGTTATTTTTTTCCAAATATATATATATATATATATGTGTGAAGAAAAGCACGGTAGTACTCCAACGTAGCACATAAAACTGTGATTTATTCAACGCAGTGTCAGCAACGTTTCAACTGCTTGTTGCAGTCTTTCTCAAACCATACAAACATGTGTAGTAATGTGGTATATAGAGGTGTGTTCAATTACATCCATGATCATACAATTAATACAATAAATAATCCAAAAGATAGATAAAAAACATATACAAATATATAAATAATCCAGTGATGAGTGAAAAAGTGACATAATCCAAAAGTGTAAAATTCATATAATATAAACAAGTGTATTTCATATACTACCATAAAAAACATTAAAGACCCATGATTAATAAATGAATAATTCAGGTGAACATGATTTAAACAATTAAAAATCAAAAAAACGATCTCACATGGTGCAATGGATGACGGGACCGCCGCAGCGTACACACTGGGCCAATTCGCATGCACGGAACTTCGATCCAAACGCACCCAACATCAAAATACCATTAAAAGGGCAATATATCAAAGGGGTCTCAAAGGAGGGGCACGTGTCTGTAAAATACAAACACACGGAATGCCATGGTATCCATTATAGTAAATAGTACACAAACATGTGATACAAAATTTCAGGTGTGTCCGTGTTTGGTCCCGTAGTCCAATAGCCATCAGCGAGAATGTTGAGTGATGTCCAAGCTTGAATACAAATCTAAAAGCAAACGAACAATGTTTCAATAGTACACATGTCCATACTAGGGATGAGCGAACCCGAACTGTATAGTTCGGGTTCGTACCGAATTTTGGGGTGTCCGTGACACGGACCCGAACCCGAACATTTTCGTAAAAGTCCGGGTTCGGGTTCGGTGTTCGGCGCTTTCTTGCCGCTTTTTGAAAGGCTGCAAAGCAGCCAATCAACAAGCGTCATACTACTTGCCCCAAGAGGCCATCACAGCCATGCCTACTATTGGCATGGCTGTGATTGGCCAGTGCAGCATGTGACCCAGCCTCTATTTAAGCTGGAGTCACGTAGCGCCGCACGTCACTCTGCTATGATCAGTATAGGGAGAGGTTGCAGCTGCGACGTTAGGGCGAGATTAGGCAGATTAACTCCTCCAAAAGACTTCATTCTGTGATCGATCTGCAGCTGTGGATCATTGAAGTGCTATTATTGAATTGCTCACTTTTTTGAGGCTGCCCAGAGTGTTTTTAGATCACTTTTTTTCTGGGGTGATCGGCGGCCATTTTGTGACTTGTGGTGCGCCAGCACAAGCTATCACCAAGTGTATTTAACCATCGATAGTGTGGTTATTTTGTGCTATATCCTACATCAGCTGCAGGCTGAGCCTGTGTCACCCAAGTGCATTTAACCATCAACAGTCTGGTTATTTTTTGGCCATATACTACATCAGCTGCAGGCTGAGCCTGTGTCACCGAAGTGCATTTAACCATCGACAGTCTGATTATTTTTTGGCCATATACTACATCTGGTGCAGGCTGAGCCTGTGTCACCCAAGTGCATTTAACCATCAACAGTGTGGTTATTTTTTGGCCATATATTACATCAGGGGCAAGTTGAGCCTGTCACCCAGCGCCTAAAAAATAGACCTGACATTTCTATTCAACCAAATCTGTACTGTTTTAGCTGGTCAAGTTATTTGTAGTGACTGTAAAAGCACACTTTTTTTTCTGGGTTGAAAAACCATTCCCAAATTTGCCATTCTCAAAATAACTAGTTTCTGGTATTTGAGGCCTACTTGAAATCGATCCCAAAAAGAATATCTTACATTGAAGGTACTGATAGTGTCATTCAGAAAAACCTAAGACACACGCTAGCGTGCTGATAGAAATCTGATTCTGTGATTAAACCTATACCTGTCACACAGTGCAAAAAAAAACAGGCCTCACATCTTTATTTAACCAAATCTGTACTGTTTTAGCTGGTCAAGTTGTTGTTCATGACATGAATACAGATTCTGCGCTGACATAAGGCCAGATTCTTTGTTACGGGACCTCTCTCCTCTGCCTGGGTGCCTGGGCCTAAATGTGTGACAGTGGCCTGTTCCAGTGGTGGGTGATGTGAAGCCTGATTCTCTGCTATGACATGAATACAGATTCTGCGCTGACATAAGGCCAGATTCTCTGTTACGGGACCTCTCTCCTCTGCCTGCGTGCCTGGGCCTAAATGTTTGACAGTGGCCTGTTCCAGTGGTGGGTGACGTGAAGCCTGATTCTCTGCTATGACATGAATACAGATTCTGCGCTGACATAAGGCCAGATTCTTTGTTACGGGACCTCTCTCCTCTGCCTGGGTGCCTGGGCCTAAATGTGTGACAGTGGCCTGTTCCAGTGGTGGGTGACGTGAAGCCTGATTCTCTGCTATGACATGAAGACAGATTCTGCGCTGACATAAGGCCAGATTCTCTGTTACGGGACCTCTCTCCTCTGCCTGGGTGCCTGGGCCTAAATGTGTGACAGTGGCCTGTTCCAGTGGTGGGTGACGTGAAGCCTGATTCTCTGCTATGACATGAAGACAGATTCTGCGCTGACATAAGGCCAGATTCTCTGTTACGGGACCTCTCTCCTCTGCCTGGGTGCCTGGGTCTAAATGTGTGACAGTGGCCTGTTCCAGTGGTGGGTGACGTGAAGCCTGATTCTCTGCTATGACAGGAAGACAGATTCTGCGCTGACATAAGGCCAGATTCTCTGTTACGGGACCGCTCTCCTCTGTCTGGGTGCCGGGGCCTAAATGTGTGACAGTGGCCTGTTCCAGTGGTGGGTGACGTGAAGCCTGATTCTCTGCTATGACATGAAGACAGATTCTGTGCTGACATCAGGCCAGATTCTCTGTTACGGGACCTCTCTCCTCTGCCTGGGTGCCGGGGCCTAAATGTGTGACAGTGGCCTGTTCCAGTGGTGGGTGACGTGAAGCCTGATTCTCTGCTATGACATGAAGACAGATTCTGTGCTGAAATAAGGCCAGATTCTCTGTTACGGGACCTCTCTCCTCTGCCTGGGTGCCGGGGCCTCTAAATGTGTGACAGTGGCCTGTTCCAGTGGTGGGTGACGTGAAGCCTGATTCTCTGCTATGACATGAAGACTGATTCTGCGCTGACATGAAGCCAGATTCTCTGCTATGGCATGAAGAGACTGATTCTCTGCTGACATGAAGCCAGATTCTTTGCTATGGCATGAAGAGACTGATTCTCTGCTGACGTGAAGCCAGATTCTCTGCTATGGGACCTTTGTCCAATTGATATTGGTTCATTTTTATTTTTTTAATTTTTATTTTAATTCATTTCCCTATCCACATTTGTTTGCAGGGGATTTACCTACATGTTGCTGCCTTTTGCAGCCCTCTAGCTCTTTCCTGGGCTGTTTTACAGCCTTTTTAGTGCCCAAAAGTTCGGGTCCCCATTGACTTCAATGGGGTTCGGGTTCGGGACGAAGTTCGGATCGGGTTCGGATCCCGAACCCGAACATTTCCGGGAAGTTCGGCCGAACTTCTCGAACCCGAACATCCAGGTGTTCGCTCAACTCTAGTCCATACCCAACACAAGATAAAACGAGAGCAGCCTTCAGAGTTAGGGAAAAGAAGTAGCCACCATGTCACCTTGAAATCTTCATTTAGACCTTTCGGTCTCAAAGTCTGCAGTGTGTAAATCCAGAATAACTCACTGTTTTTTAAACGTGACACCCTATCACCCCCTCTCCTACCTGCCAAAAAACCTGCTCTATAATCCTAAACCTCAGATCCCTCTCAGTATGTCCAGCCTCCTTGAAATGCTTGGAGACTGGAA
Organism: Bufo bufo; assembly: GCF_905171765.1. Lineage (NCBI taxonomy): Eukaryota > Metazoa > Chordata > Amphibia > Anura > Bufonidae > Bufo > Bufo bufo. The sequence continues at coordinate 351,448,206 of NC_053394.1, forward strand.
GGTCAAGTCTTTCTTGTCTGATACTATATCTGTGATGATTAAGACGTGTTTTCACATCCCACGTGGTTTCACCCACATACGACAAATTACATGTTAAGAAAGTAGGTAAATCACGTGGGTCGAATCACACGCCAAAAATGCTCGTATTTTGATGTTCTTGTCTGTTATTGGGTTATAAAATGAATTACCTTGTATCAAGGGACAGTTGACACAATTAAAGCATGGATAGCAACCTGTACGGGTGGAACCGACTTATGCCTTCAAACTCACCTTGGAAGAACCAACGTCCGATTTGACAAGCCTGTCTCCCAGATTTTGGTTCCTCTGATGTGAGAGAAGTGGAGGAGCCTTAAACTGCTCTATGTGGGAAAAATTGTTCATAAGTACCCTCCAATGTTTCATCAATATGCTGGCAATCTGAGGGCTCTCCACACTGTAATCCGAAACAAATGGGATTCTCGGGACCGACACATTGTTCTTGTCTGAATCCCCTTCAGTCGATAACCTATTGGCCCTAAATATACTGTGAGTTATTCATTTCCTTGGGTAATCCCGAGCCCGGAACTTGCTACCCATTTCCACCATCCTTTTTTCTTTCATAGGCCCTTCTTGCACAATTCTATGTACTCGCAATAGTTGACTGTATTGTAATGATCTAACCATAGGTCGAGGGTGATGGCTCTTGTATCTAAGTAAGGTGTTTTTGTCCGTATTCTTGACATAGAGGTCAGTGCTCAAAGATTGGCCCTGTATAGATGCCTCTGTGTCCAAGAATTGTATCTTTGAGTCTGAGTATACATGCGTGAATTTCACACTAGGATCAATTCCATTCAAGTAGGACTGTAACGCCATGAGGTCCTCCGCGGCGCCCATCCACACCAGGATGATGTCGTCTATGTAACACCACCATCCCAGAAGATGCCTGAAATGGTGGCTCACATAGACGAAAGTCTCCTCTAGGTGGGACATATAGATGTTAGCATACGGACACGTGCCCCTTCTTTGGGACCCCTTTGATACATTGCCCTTTTAATGGTATTTTTGATGTTGGGTATCAAGATGGTGTGATTTGGAGTTATATAACTATGTCCAGTGCAGGGATGGAGGCCATATGCCACTTACCGGTGATGTGTGGTCCTCTGTCCTGATTGGGAGGGTGCTAATAATTGGGGTGACCCCTAATGTTCCACCTATCTCCTGGACTACTTATTGGAACTTTAATTGGCCGATGATGGCTGTGATGGGTAACGACGGTGTTGTGTACCACATTAAATGTGGATGCGCCCTGTCGAGAACCGGACACAGTGGTGCCATTGCTGATGCATTGATACCGGTGTAACACACATCCTAGGCTGAGGATAGGTTCCCAGTAATATTTGTTCGAATTTTGCAC